>NC_091574.1:15262407-15267407 GCF_042767895.1 Penaeus vannamei
GAGGCGTCAGCGGATGTGTTTCGCTATCCTTCTGAAACATTGAACCACCGGCAGTGTCGCCATATATTGATGAACAAAATGAACATACAAGAGACGATCACGGAAGATAACAAGGTAAGTACTGGTGTACCTGATGTTCTTTGCATAGGAGCTGTACGTGATCATAAAAACATTTTTATTGAATGATTTGACCATCTTTTATTCAAAGTAGGAAGTCTGTATGATCTTTTAGTTTTAGTTTTCTTGTTTTGGTGTCACCAGACCCGGGTTCTTTTGCTGTCGTATTTTTCTTTTAGGTTTAAGGGTTTTAAGCCTTCAGTTGTGACGCCAGACGCTGGTTTTCTCTTCGTTTTATGGCAAGGCCTTCAGTCAGGCTCACCATTCTGTAAGTCTTAGTAATTTTAGGTGCATTTTGCACATATTCTTTTACTTTTGTTATTTTATTTAGATTCATTTGTAGTTGTTTTTTACCCCGTGGTTAGGCTGAACGTCAGAAAGTGGTATTCACACTGGAACTCCCAAATCAATTATTCACTTTCCCCCACGCTACCACTTCAGGGGATTGAATTAACGGGGGTTAACCAGGTCTATTTGCGCCTGTATTCCTCGCCAGCATCAAAGGAGAGCAGAATTTCATGAAGAGTTTGATGAGCTGGGACGGGACCCCTGGGTTAGGCTAACATTATATATATATATATATATATATATATATATATATATATATATATATATATATATATATATATATATATATATATATATATGTTTATATATACATATGTATGTGCATGTATATATATATACATACACATATATATATATACGTTTTGAAGAGATATGATGAGGTTGATGTTTTTTTCTTTCGTCAGACTATAAAAATTCTGAAGAGCGCTCGGGCCTGTCCCTCCGCTTCTCATCAACACAAATCTTATTGAAAAAGATGTCTTAACAATCTTGGAAAGTATGTGATACATGTTGGCAGATATTTGATTTCTTTTCCTTGAAAAGAGAGAAAATGAAAAGAAGACGAGGATAATTTACAAGGAAGAGTGAGACTGTCGACTCTGTTTCTCTCCCTCTCCTCTCCCCCTTTTTCTCTTTCCCTTTCCCTCCCTCTTCCTCTCTTTTATTTTTTTATTTCCCTCCTTCCCTCTCTCCCTCGCCCTCCCTTCCCTCTCTCTCTCTTTATTTCTCTCTCTCTCTCTCTTTCCCTCCCTCTCCCTCTCGCTTTCTCATTTTCTCTTCCTCCTTCTCTCTCTCGCCTTCCATTCCCCTCTCTCTCCCCCCTTTCTCTCGGACGAAGAAAGATTCTCTGTAATTCTTTCCACATCTGGCCAAGCCTCAAGAACTCTAAGGACATTACTCTTCTATATTAAGACCGGGGAAGGGTGGAGGCGCGAGGGCTGCTGTTGTGATGATAAGGGTCATGATCAATAGGATCGTGATGGTGATGTGAAGGTGATGCTGGTGATGTGAAGGTGATGGTGATGTGAAGGTGATGGTGATGTGAAGGTGATGGTGATATGAAGGTGATGGTGATATGAAGGTGATAATGGTGATGTGAATGTGATGGTGATGTGAATGTGATGGTGATGTGAAGGTGATGGTGATGTGAAGATGATGATGTGGTGTGAGAGTGATGATGGGGATGTGAAGATGATGGTGATGTGAAGGTGATGGTGATGTGAAGGTGATGGTGATGTGAAGGTGATAGTGATGTGAAGGTGATGGTGATGTGAAGGTGATAATGGGGATATGAAGGTGATGATGGTTGTAATGGCACTGATGATATTACTACTATCAGTAGCATGAACGCAGTAGCATGTAAATCTGAAAGTAGTTAACATATTCCGTAGACTAGAGTATGAAATGATAATACATTATCCAGTGGGTACACACGAATATATGCATTAGTGTATACATAAAAAAATCCTTGTTGCACTAAAATGTTTCGCAGGAGAGAGCAAATGAGAGATTAGTGAGAGAGAGAAAGAGAAAGAGAGAGTGTGAGAATGAGAAGCATATTAAAAACAAGTAGAAAAAAGTAGAAACAGAGGAATAATAACAGCAAAAAAAAAGAAAAAAAATCAAGAGACGACAACAACGACCACTCCCCCTTAAAAAAAGGAGGAAGAAGAAGAAGAAGAAGAAGAAGAAGAAAAAAAAAAAACGCCAGCCGCTTACCCTTAGCCACCGAGACCCCGAGATCCCGAGACTTCGAAACCCCGAGACCTTGAAACCCCGAAACCCCGAGATCCCGAGAACCAAAGACCCCGAGACTTCGAAACCCCGAGACCTTGAAACCCCGAAACCCCGAAACCCCGAGATCCCGAGAACCAAAGACCCCGAGACCCCGAGACCCGGAAACCCTGAGATCCCGAGACCCCGAGACCCCTAGACCTCCCGTCCGCCATCACGAACTCGACCCAAGAAAAATCCGGGCTCCTCGGGGAAGAGGCAGTTGGAAAGTTGAGATAATTAGCGCCATAACTCACATGCGAGTGTAACTGCCACTGCTGGCCGGCGGGGAAGGGGGTCAGCTCCCGGGGAGGGACGGGGATGGGGGGGGGAGGGGGAGGGGGGATTAGGAGGGAAAAGGGTCAGCTTCTGGGGAGGGACGGGGATGAGGGAGGGAGGGGGGAAAGGAGGGGAGGGAGGGAAGAGGGGAGGAGGGGGTAGGGGTGGAAGGAGAGGGTGGGGGAGAGGGGGGGAAGAGGGGAGGAAGGGGGAGAGGGATGGAGGGAGGAGGAGGGGGTAGGGATGGATGGACGGTGACGGCGGGAGGAGTGGAGGGGGAGGGAAGAGGGGAGGAGGGGGTAGGGGTGGAGGGAGGGAAGGGTGGAGGGGGTAGGAGACGATGGAGAGGGGGAGAAGGGAGGGAAGGGTGGAGGGAGAGGGAGGAGGATGAGGGGGGAAGGGGTGAAGATGAAGGACGAGAGCACTCACTCACTCGTAAACACTCGTTCTTTCGATCACTCGCTCACTAGTTTAATCAATTTATGCCCTACTTATCTATTAATCAATTAACTAATCAATTCAGTCAGACAACCAGTCACTCAGTCGGTCAGTCAGTCAGTCACTCAATCAATCAATCAGCCAGTCAGTCACTTGTTTACCCATTCACTCATTTATCAATTCATACATTCACTTAGTTACTCATTCATTCACTCACGGGCGAAGACATACACGCTCGCAGGAATGGATTTGTGTAAGGGGAAAGAGAAGGATTGAGGGGAAAGGGAAAGAGGTAAAGGGAGGGAGAGAGAACGAAAGAGGAGAAGGGAGACGGAAGAAGTTAATGGAGAGGCGGAAAGTGGGCAGGAAAGGGCGAGAGAAAAGAAGGCTAGGTAGAATGGGAAAAATTGGAAGAGGCAGGAAAAGAAGAGAAAGAGAAGAGAGGAGAGGAGAGAAGAGAATAGTAGAGAAGAGAAAGGAAGAGAAGAGAAGATAGAGAGAGGGGAGGGGAGAGAAGTATGATATTATGATAGTATGAAAGAGAAAGAGAAGAGAAAATAAGAGAAGAAAAGAGAAGAGAGTGGTACACAGAGAGAGAAAAAAAATGAATAAAAAAGAGGACAGAAAAATATTAACTTAAGAAGAAAAGAAATTGAGAGATGAATATAAAAACATACACCCAAAGAAAGAGAGAAACCGAGAAACAGACGAATAAAGACGAATAAAGAGACGGAAAGAGGAAGAGAGACAGAAAGACAGAAAACAAGATCGAGAAAGAAGAGAACAAGGGACAGAAAGAGTTAAATCTTTCGTTTCTTCTCCTACCACCATTATCATCAATTCTTTAATTCTCACCATCATCGTCGTCCAACCATTCGCCCACGTTCACACGAAAAGGAAAGAAAGAGGAAAGAAAGAAAATAGAGAACGAAAAACAAACAAACAAACAAACTATAATCTCAAGGTAATCGCTAATCACCTGGTGATTGGAGTTCTGGAACTGTTCCCGAATCCATGGTCGTTCTGCAGATGTTCGCGAGGAAGAGAATGTGAAACTTCATAAAAGAAAGAAAGAAAAAAAAGAGAGAAAGAAAGAAAGAGAGAGAAAGAAAGAAAGAAAAAGAAAGATAGAAAGAAAGAAAGAAAGAAAGAAAGAGAGAAAGAAAGAAAGACAAAAAGAAAGAGAGAAAGAAAGAAAGGCAAAAAGAAAGAAAGGAAGAAAAAAAAGAAAGAAAGAAAGAAAAGGAAAGAAAAAGGAAACAATAAGACTCAAACACGAATGAAAAATCAAAGGATCTCAAAAGAACTGCTAATCAGCCGGTGATTGGGCCTCTGGAACTGATTCCGAAGCTCGGTTAAGTTACATAATAATTCCAAAGTTTAAGCCAAAAAAAGGAAAAGACAATAAACTGAAGAAAAATCAATAAAACTACAAATGAAAGAAAAAACGTAAATTCAAAACAAAAAGAAATTTAATAAACTAAATGACACGTAAAAAGAGAAAGAGCAGAAAATGAAAGAAAAAAGAACAATAACAACAAGTAAGAAAAGAAAAGAAAGAAAGAAAAAAAAACGGAAATTTAAGAAAACAAGATGACACGTAACTAAAAACAACAGAAAATAACAAACAGAAGAAAGGATAAATGAAAGAAGAAGAAGAAGAAAACGGTATCTAAAAACCAAAGGAAACTGCAGAAAACAAAAGGAAACGCGAATGAAACAACAGAAAATGAGAGAGAAAGGAAAAAAATGTAAAAGGAAAAAAGAACGTAAAATAGATACAAAAATTAAACAAATCAAAAAGAAAAAGAAAAAAAGGAAACTGAAAATAAAAGGAAATTAACAAAACAAAAACAAAATGAAACGTAATTAAAAACGAAAGAAAATGGAGGAAAAGACATTTAAAAAAGAAAAATAGATAAATAGAAAATAAACAATAGACGAAAGTAGCACAAAAAATGAAACAGTCAAACTAAAGTGGAAAGACACAAACACACTAACAAACAAACAAAACAAAACAAAAAAAGAAGTAAAATAGCAAGCTC
>NC_091574.1:15272407-15274907 GCF_042767895.1 Penaeus vannamei
TCCCCCCCTCCCCCCATTTGGATGCCAGGAGCCACCGCCCCTTCGCTCCCCCACCCCCCTACCCCAGCCCTTGCACGCTACTTCTGAATATTTTGTCCAATTGCAACACACTCTCGTACTCTAATTAATCCTCCCCTTCTCTACTTCCACTTTTCATATTCAATATGAAAAGGAGAGAAAAAATGAAACCTTCGATTGCAAATGTAATATTTAGCATTCGCTGAATAAACCAAACCAAATATCAAGGCAGAATAGGTAAGTTATCCCTCATCAACGCTTCGGCTCAGTGGGTCCGTTTTCGTTTCGTGGGCTGGAGGTCAAGCGTCTCATCCCCAGCCGAGACTACGGCTGCTGTTCGGAAGAGAAAGAAATGGTAATAATAATGATAATAATGATGATGATAATAATAATGAAGATGGTGATGATGATGATAATAATAATAATAATAATAATGATAATAATGATAATAATAATAATAATAATAATAATAATAATAATAATAATAATGATAGTAGTAGTAGTAATGATAATAATAATAATAATAATGATAATAATAATAATAATAATAGTAATAATGGTGATAATAATGATGATGACAATAATAATAATGATATTAATGATAATGATAATAATAACAATGATAATAATAATGATAATATTGATAATGATGATGATTATAATAATAACAATGATAATAATAATGATAATATTGATAATGATGATGATTATAATAATAACAATGACAATAATGGTAATATTGATAATGATGATGTTTATAATAATAATGATTGTAATAATAATAATGATAGTAATAATGACATAAATCTGCACTGCTTTTGCCCCACAAAGAGGATACCCAGGGTTTACAATCTCTGAGGGAAAGCTATAATCATACCAGCCTCATTATAAACAAATTTTGAAATGGGTTTGATTTTATTATTTCCAGTACTAATACTATCATCCTTATCATAATAAACTTATCGACGCTTCTCTATTGGGTGAAAGTAAGAGAAAGTACATGGAGCCACACAAAGGAAGGGCTAGATATAAAAACACAAACCAAAAGACCACAAAATAAAAGTAGAATGATAAAACATCGCTAAATAGCATTTGGAAGAAGAAGAAAAGAAAAACATCGACAATCGGAAAATGAAATAAGAAATTTTGGAAGTAACTTGGAGCTAGAATCCTTTCAGTTTATAAAAGTTGCAAATACCTGAACCTGAATTTATAATAAATAGAAAAGACAAAAATAAATTGTTTCGATAGAACAAAAGTTAAGAATATAAAAGGTTTAAAAAAAGTTTAAATCAACATCCTCCAAAAAATCAAGAACAATTTTATCAAAGAGAAAAAAAAGTGTTGATCCAACTTCAAACTCAACTCTACGATTTATTCTTATTCCAGAACTTGATAGCAGTCGGAACAAAATACCTCGAAAATTTCAAGAACAATATTTGGACAGAACACTCTCACAAATCGCCAGGTAATTTCTAGTTAATGGAATAGGATTAAGGATAATGGAATTCTAGAACGAAAAAAATACTCAGTAATATCCTACATTTGATATAAAATTGATAGGGACGCAATTACACTCACATCCTTTAGATTAAAAGTCAAGTTGGGAAGTTTATCTCAACTAAAAACCCCATCAAGCAAATTCAGTTGAAAGTCAATTACAAACTCTTATCTTATGAAACTGGATTAACATTTTTTTTATTTGCGGAACAGAACCCATTTGTTTATAGATTTAATAATTAATTTCTTTGTTTATTTGTTGTTTATCAGCATTCTTATCATCATTATTACCTTCATTGTTATTATTATTATTATAATTATTATTATCATTATTATTATTATTATTATTATCATTATTATTAGTTATTGTTATCATTATCATTATTATTATTATCATTATTACTAGCATTATAATTATTTTCATTACTGTTATTCTCATAATCATTATTATTAATATTCTCATTATTATTATCATCTTTAAGCTCTTGATCATCATTATAATTACCCTTATCTTTATCATTATTATCATTATAATTAATAATATATTTTTTCTGCTATAGATGGTGAAATAGACTGAAATTGCTTCTCAAAGGTCAACACGGGATTCCATGAGTGTTATTGTAATGAGAATGGTGATGCTGCTGCGAACGGTGACTCATGATGATGAAAAGGTGATGATGCATGTTTCAATAGTAGTTATAATAAGGATAATCAAAATAATGATAATAATATTAGTAAAAGTAATAATACTAAAATTAACGATAATGATAATAATAGTAATAATAACGATAATAATGATAACAACAACAATAATAATGATAATGATAACAACAAGAACAATGGTAAGAACAATATATATAATCACTGTAATTATTCTCCTCAGCTTTCTCCTATTTCTATTTGGAGTCACCATTATAGATGGTTCACCTCCACTGATTTTCCTATTACGACTCATTCCATATCGTCATCATCATAATCATTA
>NC_091574.1:15292407-15297407 GCF_042767895.1 Penaeus vannamei
GTTTACCTTATGTTTTAGGAATGAAGGGTCTTAAAATTTGCGTTATGGCGGGGGATTCCCGTATTTATTTTTCAATGGGTTAAGTCGTTTTATTTGTTTGTTTGTTTTTGCTGATAATACTAGATTGTTATTGTTAACGATAACAAAATGGATAACAACGACAGCAAATAACAAAATAACAAAAACAGCAAAGGCAACAATAGTAATAATAATGATGATCACAATAATGATAATGGCAATAATGATAATATCATTAATGATGATAATGGTAATGATAATGATGCTGCTGATGATAATGGTAATGATAATGATGCTGCTGATGATAATGAAAATGATGATGATAACAATGATAATGATAATAATAACAATGATAATTAAATTAATAACAACAACAATAATGATGATAATAATAATGATGATAATGATATTAATGATGATAATAATGATAATATTAATAATAATAATGATGATAGTAATGACAGTGATGATAATAATAACGATAATAATGATGATGAAGATATTAATGATAATATTAACAATAATAATGATGATGGTAATAGTAATGACAGTAATGATAATGATAATGATGATGATAATGTTAATAATAATAATGTAAATATATATACAGGAGTGGAGGCGAGGAGTGGTTTCCCAGCTGAGCCGCAATCTAGAGTGAGGAAAAATAGATCGCCAGGAGCTGAGTTGACCTCGGCGCTGCTAGGGAACCGCCCACGGGAAGGCGGGCCGTGTTTCGTCCTGCCCCGGATTGGTCGAGGGGCAGGTTGACTCCGCCTCCGGGTACGGCAGGAGGGGCAGACCGAAGGCAACTTTCCCTCAGCAAATCGGAGCCGTTCTGGTCCGAGGCGGGGTCACTGGCACTCGCCGACGGGGTCAATCTTGACATTCTATGCCTCCGACCTGGAGAGGGTCATCTCCGGGGAAGGAGGCGAGGGGGGCAGGCAGAGATGTTCCTGGTGTCATTCAGAATGCCCAGAAGCTGACGGTCTGGCATCTCTGAATGTACGGACATATCTTTCAGCCGAATATATTTCAACTACAATATGTATTTATGTATATACTCATTTTGAAAGTTAATAATAATAGTAATAATGATGATAAAAATAATAACAATAATAATAATGCTAATGATAATTGTGATAATAATGATGATAATGATAACAATGATAATAATGATAATAACTGTTATGTTGATAATGATAATGATAATATGATAATGATTATGATCATGATGATGATAATAATAACAATAACGAGGATGGTAATTGTAACAGTGCTGATAACAGTAATAGTAACAATAATGATTTCCATATTGATAAGAGAGATAAAAAGTTAATAATGAAAATAATAGTGATAACAAGGATAATAATCAAAATAGTAATGATTACATAAACAAAAACATAACAGCAATAACAGCAAAAACATTAGTTATATTGATAATGCCATCTAGAAGCACTCAGACAGCGCATACCTCAGCCAAGGCAATATATTCAATGATAAAAAAATATTCACACGAATTATCCCCCCTTCTTCAAATACACTGGTGACATCCGCGTTTCCCTATCTAAATTCTTGATCCTCCTCCTCCAAATTTTAATGGCATCTACGTTGGGTGAAGATACACCTCTGGTAAAAAACAACAACAACTCTGGTATAAACATCTGTTCATAGCTTTTTGAGTTATCATACTAACCAACTAACCAACGACCACAAAACAAAAGTTGCAGAATCCGGGGAATGATCACCAGCAAAATATAATGACATCTAATTTGGCCCAGAAGACACTTTAGGTAAAAAAGAAAAAAAAAAAGAAAAAAAAAAAAAACTATTAACTTTTTGAGCTATCTTGCGCAGGATCAGGATCACCATCTTTAATGATATCCAAATTGGGCTAAAAATGTCATAAATATCTGTTCCTAACTATAATCCTGCTATCCTGTTATCCTGCTCACTAACTAGCCAATGAACAAACCAACACTACCAAAAGCATGATCTTGGTGGAGGTAATGATCATAAAAGCAAGAATCAGAACATGTGGGGGTCAGTGCTCTCAGTTGAGGCCGTACATATGCATATTTTTTATCATTATTAACAATTACGCTTTTGTAAATTTGGTAAATTGACTTTGATGTAATTAATACCTGTTGCATAATTCCATGTACGTGCGTTTGTGTGTCTAAGGCAACTAATCCTAATATACTTCTGAAAATATACTTTATCTTTGCCAAAAGAGAAAGAAAAAGAAGGAGAGAGAGAGAGAGAGCGAGAGAGCGAGAGCGAGATCGAGAGAACGATAGCAAAAGCAAGAGAGAGAGAGAGAGAAAGAGAGAAAAAAAAGACAAAGAGAAAGAGAGGGAGAGAGCGAGAGTTTGCCCACCTTCATAATCGCTAACCATAATCTGTGCTTCTATTAATATCAACCGCCCAATCACCGGACTTGACCACGCCCCCTGAGAGTCGTTCCTCGTCTTGCTCTTTGTCTCCGGGACCGCAATGGCGACTCCAGGCCTCGCCGCCGTTCGTTATTGCAAAGGGGTATTGCAAGTGGCATTTCATTTCGTCAGAACTTGCAAGGAGAGAGTGGCGCTTTTTTCCGCTCGGCTTTTGGCGAGAGCGTTAGCTGAAAGAGTAGGAAAGAGCGTGTGTGTGTGTGTGTGTGTTTATATATATATATATATATATATATATATATATATATATATATATATATATATATATATATATATATATATATACATATATATATATATGACAAAGTTGTTGCTGAAAAAAAAATCCAGAAAAAAATGAATTCACTTATCAAATATATAATATAAGTCACAAAAAATAGAAAAAGAATATAGATCTTTGGTGGACAAGTTTAACAAATAAGTACGGTAAAACAAAAAGAAAAAAGAAACAAAGTAAACAAAACAATAAATATGGAAACACGGAAACATGCAAAAGCCACAGGAAAAGGTATTTCTTTGATTTACACTTCACCTCCAGGGAAATTTGCCTTTCAGCCTATCTCTATTATCCTGTTCTCTTTTTTTTCTTTTCTCTCTTGTTCTTTTGTTTTTTCTCGTTCTCTTTTTTCATTCCCTCTATTTCGTTATTTCTTCTTTGGTTTCTTCTCTTTCTTTTTCTCTAACTCTCTCTCTCTCTTTACACAAACACACACACACACACACATATGTATAAATATACATACATACATACATACATATATATATATATACATATATATATATATATATATATATATATATATATATATATATATATATATATATATATATATATATATATATATATATATATTTATACATTTTTTTTTACTCTCACCCCCCTCACAGACACTCTCTTACATTTTGTTTTCCATCTGGGAAGAGAAAGTGGGTAAACAGAGAGAGAGAGAGAGAGAGAGAGAGAGAGAGAGAGAGAGAGAGAGAGAGAGAGAGAGAGAGAGAGAGAGAGAGAGAGAGAGAGAGAGAGAGAGAGAGAAACGGAAGGAAAAAACAGAAAAAAGTGAGAATGAGAGAGCCAGAGAGAGAGAGAGAAAAAAAAGAAGGAAGCAGACAGAAAGAGAGAATGAGGGAGCCAGAGAGAGAGAGAGAGAGAAGAAGAAGAAGTAGACAGAAAGAGAGAAAGAAAGAGACAAATAGAAAGATAAAAAGAGAGAGGCAAACAGAATGAGAGAAAGGGAGAAGGAGAGAGACAAACAGAGAGAGAGAGAAGGTAACTGAGAGAAACACAAAAAGAGAGACAACAAGAAAGAGAAAAAAAGAGAAGATAAGGGCAGAAAGAGAGAGACAAAGGGAGAGAAAAAAAAATACAGAAATACAGAAACAGAAAGACGAACAAAAAGAGAGAAAGACAGAAAGATAGAAGCAAACAGAAAGAGAGTAAACAAGAAATAAAAAGACAAAAAGAAAGAATGAAAGACAAGTAGAAAGAGAAATCTACAAAGAGGGGCAAACTGAAAGAGAGAAAGACAGAAAGAAACAAACAGAAAGAAAGAAAGCCAAAAAAAGGAACGCAAACAGAAAGAGAGAAAACACAAACAAAAAGAGAAAAAGCCAGAAAGATCCAGAGAAACAACAAGAAAAAGACAAAAAAAAAGAAAAGAAAAAGAAGAAAGTAAGACAGAGACTCAAACAAAAACAAGAGACAAGAGACAGGAAAAAGCGAGAACAGAAAACGAACCAAGCAGAAAAGAAAGAAAGAAAAAAAAAAAAAAAACAGAAAAGCAAAAAGTAAAGGAAAAATGAAAAGAAAAGAAAAAAGTAAAGAAAAAATGAAATGAAAAAACAAACAAACAAACAAACCATAAAAAACAACGGGTAGACCGACCATCACAGCGAACAACCAATCACAGAGCACATCCATCTATCAAAGTCGATAGACTGACGCCACTGAGTGCCCGGGCGCCGATTGCAAGCCCAGCCATCTATCATTGCACAAGGAACCGACCGAGAAGATGATTTATGAATAACTCGGATGTTGTTGATAATGAAGAACGGATGATGAATAATCGTTCTTCGGGATAAGTTGCCTTTTGCAGCGTTGAATGCCGGGGGATGGGGAAGCTAGGAGTGGGAGGGGGAGGGGGGAGGAGGAAGGTAGGAGGGGGAAGAGGAGGGGAGGGGGGGAGAGGAGGGGAGGGGGAGGAGGAAGGTAGGAGGGGGAGGAGGGGAGGGGAGAAGGGGGAAGGAGGGGAGGGGAGGGGAGAAGGGGGGAAGGAGGGGAGGGGAGAAGCAGGAGGAGGAGGGGGAGGGAAGAGAACTGGAGGGGAGGGCAGGGGACGGGGAGGGGGAGGAGGAAGAGGAAGATCGAAGAAGGAGAGGACGAGGAAGAAGAAGAAGAGGAGGACGAGGAGTAGGAAGAAGAAGAGGAGAAGGAGTAAGAAGAAGAGGAGGAGGAGGAGGAAGAAGAGAAGAAGAAGGATATTAGTTACCATTAGGTAATGTGAGCTGTGAAGTTTCCTTGAGAAGAAATAG
>NC_091574.1:15302407-15304907 GCF_042767895.1 Penaeus vannamei
CATTTTCTCAAATCGACTTTTTAAATTTTCTTTTTACCAATCCCATTTCATCAACTTTACATATTTCTCCTATTCTTATTTTATCTATTTATCTATGTATCTCTTATTTTTCAATCCTCATTTTCCCAATTTATCCTTTTGTCATTAAATAATTTTGTTCCTTCGTGTGTTTCTGGCAATCTTAACACCGGCGATGTTTATTTTCATTTTTCCTCCGAGACCCAGCGAAAGACTGTAAATGTCATTTTTTTAACAAACATATTTCGTTTCTTGTGGTTCATGGTTTATAATGCAACAGGAACAACGAAGGGAAGGACAAGAAAACACACGAATATGCATATTCGTGTGTTTTCTTGTCCTTCCCTTCGTTGTTCCTGTTGCAATCTGTTCGTCATGAATTCCTCACATGGTTTATAATATCATATGAGGAGATTGAACTGTATTTCATCCAATACTTTTGTATTCTATCCAATATCTATCGATTAACTTACTCAATCTGTCTATCTGTATATTTTTCTCTCTGTCATCCTTGACCTTTCTATATACCCAATAGTTTTCTATCTGTATACTTACCTTTCTACCTACCTATCTATCTACCTACCTTGCCGGTCACCCCTCAGTCTGCCTACTTACCTTTCTCCCAAACAACGTATCTACCTACCTGTTCGTTCATCTATCGATCGACTCGCCTCTCTACCTATCTATCTATCTATTGAGTAATCCCTTTCACTATTTCCCACGTTTTTTACAATTACGTTTCCGGACCAGCCCTCGCTCGGCACAGCCACATGTTCACTATAACAATACTTTAACCGACCGAAGAGAACACACGAACAATAAGATGCGAAACCCCAGATCACATTCATAGGGAGAAAGGCATTCAAATCCAGATTCAGCGCGATGGTTACACGGCAGAGGGATCCAATTCCTTTTATGATTAGAACGAAACCCCCGTGAGAAGGCTTATGCTTATGGAGGAGGTTTCTCTTTTCTCTTTTACTCTTCTCTCCTTCCTTTCTTTCTTTTCTGTGTGTCGGGTCGTGTGGGTTCTTTCTTTATATTTCTTTTGCTTTGTTTCTTTCTCTTACTCTTCTTTTGGGGTCTTTATTTTTTATCATCTCTCTATCTCTTTTTTTAGGGATATTTAGTTCTTATTATCTCTCTCTCTCGCTTATAATAACTGAATATGTGGGTGTGTCTCTCTTTCCTTCCTCATCTCCCTATCCCTCCTTTCTCTCTTTCCCGTCTTCTCTCCTTCTTTTCCATTCTTTCTTCTCCATTACGAAACTAAAAGAATAACATAACCTATTTCTCTCTGACTCCTTCCTCTTTGCCTCCAACCTTCCAGCTTCCCTTTGCTCCTCTCCATTTCCTTCTTCTCATCTCCTTTCCTTCCCTTCCTCCTTCCCTTCTTTGCTCCCTTCCCCTCCTTCCTTCTTTCTTTCTATCTTTTCCTCTCCTTCTCTCTCTCCCTCTCCTTCCTTCTTTCACTCTCCTCCATTCCCTGCATCTTTCTCTTATCCCCTCTTTCCCTCTCCTTCTCCCCTCCCCTCCATCTCTCTTTCCTTCTCCTTTTCCTTCCTCCCTCTCCCTCCTTCTCTTTTCCCTTCCTCTCCTTTCCCTTTCTTCCTTTCCATCCTTCTGCTTTCCCTTCCTCCCTCTCCATCCTTTTTATGGCAAAAAAAAAAAAAAACTACCTTTCTGTGTCTCTTCCCTTTTCGAAAGCTTGCCCTGGAGGCGAGTTTCCTGTTCTCGTTTTCTTTTTTCTTGTCTGTTGTTTTTGTTTTCCTCTTCCTTGCCATGTATTTGTTTACGTATTTCGAATCGAAATGTGGATTTTCTTTCTTATCTTTGAATCATCCAGCAAAGCAACTTATAAATAAATATCAACATCTGTCGATTCATCTGCAGTATGTCATCTGTCAGTCTGTCTGGCTGTATGTCTGTCTGTCTGTATGTCGGTATCAGTCTGTACGTTTCTCGTTCCCTCTCTATCTCTATATCTATCTGTCTGTCTATCACTATCTTTTTATATCTGTCTCTCTGGATCTCTGTATAATTGGAGGTCTGTATGTCTGTCTGTCTTGCTATCTATTATTTTATCTGTTCTATTTGTCTAACTATCTGTCAAACTGTCCATCTAAATATATCTATGTTCGTATGTATTCACGTAAATATTTCTCAGTGTAAACACGTCAAAACGACAAAAATGAAAGGAATATGGATTTGATATTGGCAGGAAATCCAGGAATGTAGGAAGTGAACCCATGTTTGCTGTGTTGCATGCAAGCCAGACTGCAATGGGGGCTGTCATTTCCCAGTGCTACTTCTTATTCTCATTCTTTCTCTTTTCTTTTTCTTTTCACCCTTCTTTTTCCTTTGTTTCTTTTGTCTGATTCCAGTACAATTTTTTTTCTTGTGTTATTTGATTTTACTCCTACATTATTCATTTTACGCAAATGTGTCTATTCATGCTTCAGTTCTCCAGCATTCTTCTTCC
>NC_091574.1:15319907-15344907 GCF_042767895.1 Penaeus vannamei
GAGTCGATTTGAGTGTACCGTCCCCGTACTTCTCTCTCAGTCGTGCGGTGGGAGACAGAGGCTGGATAGATGAGGCACCTGCTGTGGGTTGGTATTACCTCTTGAGGCTAATCGAACACCGTAGATTCTTTCGTGATATTTATTAGCACAGGACATACAGCGGGTATATGATAGTACATTTATGCTTCAAGAGGGTAGCCGTCTCTGTCTGGGTGAAACCCATTATGGTCCACGGGGTATAGCAACTAGAGTGAGATGCCAAGTAGTTGCGGCAGCTCACGTAACATAATATATACATACATGATAGTTATTACAGGACAATAATATAACTATCCCACACTTGCAGAACCTGAGCCTTGTGGAGTACCTTTAGATCCCCGACGTCGCGACGATGTTCTAGTTTGTCGATGTGACAAAGGTTGTTGGCTTCCTGGACAAGCCTGAGAGCCTATTTTCTATTCTGTCCAGCCTGTTGAGCTAATGGATGCAGTAGAAGACCATGCCAGTGAGGCATATTTAAGATGAGGTCTGATCTGGAACTTGTACAGCGTGAGAGTTCCTTAAGGATTCAGGAGGTGAGTTATACGTCGGAGAGCTGTCACCTTCACAGAAGCTGTTTTGCAGATCCTGGTGACGTGTCTGTTAAATCTGAGGTCAATGTCTGTGTCCACACTAAGGATTGAAATACTCCTCGAGTGGAAGGGCGATGTTGTTCATTAAGATCTTGTCTTTTTAATGACGTCTGATGCAGCTGGAGAGCGGGTTACAATCACTGCCTGGGTCTTGCTGGCGGCATATCTTACTTGACATTGTGGATTGCTTGTAGATTGCTTGTAAATTTGAATTCATAGCCATTGCTACAGTGTCATGATCCTTACACAGCTATGAAATAAATAGGTTACAATCATAAGCATACGCTGAGATTTCGGGAATATTCCCGAAGCATATCATCAATGTTGATGTTCCATAGGATTGGGCCAAGTACAGATCCCTGTGGTACCGACACCTGTATGAGGTACTTCTAGGATGACTGGCCACCGATGACTACTTACAGTGCTTTTCTAGTGAGGTAATCACCAAAGAGCCGCAAGAGATTGCTGCTTATGCCTCTTGCAGTTTAGCAAGGAGCCCTCCGTGCCACACTCGGTCGAAGGCTATTACCCGAGTATCTTGACTGGCGTCCAGAGCATCCTGCCAGTTTTTACTTAGCAGTAGGTCAGCAGTCGATCGGGAAGAACGAAAGCCAAACTCTGATGGAAACAAGAATGTGGTTTTCCAGCTGTTCAGCAACGATGTTTTCAAGTACCATGGTGATGCATGGCAAGAGGATGGGCCGGTAGTTGTCTGGATTTGTTTTTGAATGTTTCTTATGCAGATGAATCACTCTTGCTTCACTCCAGATGGTGGGTCTGCAGCTTTCTTCGATGCATGACTGGAAGATGGATGATAACGGCTGGTATAACTCAGCTGCACACTTGTGGAGTGTGTAGGCTGTTATCATCTGACCCTGGTGTTTTCTTTATGGTTAAATTCTAGAGGATCTCTTGCTCCGGTGTGTCAGATTGAAAGACCAGTTGTTCATGGCATACTGAGGGTATCTTTGGAGGTGTTCTGTTGGCATCTGGCAGTCATTTGCAAGAGGCCTTACTACGGCAGTCCCGTTCACTGTGTCCTCACCGTTTGCAGTGTGAGCACACGAAAGGCTCTGGCCTCTTCTTTGCTTCGATCTTCCTCCCTGGATCTTCTGACTAGTCTCTCGTTCCGTCTCTGAACTGCTGGGAAGCGGAGGCAACTATGCTCTTCGGGTAGGATTCTTCTTACCGATGGGAGTATGATTCCACCAATCCTGAAGTGCTGGATCTTACTGAGTTTGTGTGGAAAACTTAGCTGATATCTTATCAGGCTTTGCTTCGATTTCACTCGAGCAGAGCAGTCTCCAATAAGCTGCTTAGCAGAGAGAATCGTAGCAGGAAGGTCAGCCGGAGAGAGGCTGCCGTCTACGAATACCAAGAGCTGTCTGCCTAACTTTGTTATAGCAGCCTGCTGTGTCCGGAATATCGTTATATCTCTCTTGTTATGTAAAGTCGTGTCCAGAAGAGAGAGAGGCTTGATCTGTGTGAATGTCCTCCTCATCGATGACTATCACGCACTGAGTGATCCCTTGCAGACCCCTTAGATGCTGCGCCTGCGAGCAGTGGAAAGGTTGCGAGGGATCCACCTAACTCGGGTGGCAGACGTTGGGGCAGTCGGGAGAGCAGGATAAAATTTCGCTCTTTATGGTGGACTTTCTAAACACGCAGCAGAAACGAGGCGGTGTGCGTCCTCCGATGCCTTCGATCCGCTTAATTTTCTTGTGGGCGTTGGTGGCGGACGTCCTGGATGTCATTGTGATCGTGGCGGAGAGTAATTCTAGGGCGTGGGGGGTGGGGACAAATGGCATGCTAAGGGGGCTCGGCCGGTGTTAATTCACCCAGAGTACTGTCCATGCGAATTCCCCGAGAGCTGTATCATACGCCAATTTCTAGAGAGGGGTTGGAGGAGGAAAGATGAAGAGAAAAGACAAGCGAAGATTGTGACACGAGTCATAAGATATGTGAAGAGAAAAAAATGCGTAGTACGGAGATGGTCGGGGGTCTTGGGAGAAAGGAGAGGTGGTAGTGGTGGAAGTCTTCACAGACAATTTGGTGGTCAAACTAGCGGGTAACAGGTAGTTTGCCAGGTCGTTTGCCACGGCTGGAGGTAAACACGGCGGTGCAGTCAGGAATGTCGAGATACCGGCTTGGAGACAAGCAGAAAATTATATATATCCTTTTATGTCTTTTCCTTTCCATGCTTTGATTATTCAGAACACCCTCAAACATTCATACAAATTTATGTAAGGCGACTCCAACAAGGGCTGGGAAGTTCACTAAATCGAATTGTACTGGAGCTCCAATGCCGTGTGTCTTCTCTCTCTCTCTCTCTCTCTCTCTCTCTCTCTCTCTCTCTCTCTCTCTCTCTAGTTCTCTCGTTTTCTCTCTATCTCTATCTCTGATTCTTTCATTCTCGTACGGCATCAATAGCTAATCGTTTATCTGTCATCTGACACTTTGATGGATACGTGATTTATATCTTCGTCGTCTTGGTCTTCTTCCTCCTCGTTTTCCCTTTTTGTTTCTCTTTATCTGTGTGTCTCTCTGTCTGTGTTTCTCCCTCCTCAAGGTTTTTCTTTTTTCTTTCTATCCCCAACCTCTTATCCTCAAATCCTCCCCCTCCCTCCCTCCCTTCCCCTCCCTACCTTCGCCACGATTTTCATGATTCTTAGAAAAAAATGGTGATGGTGATGATCAGTGTAATGATAATGATGATAATCAATATAATTATCGACGAAGTTGGTGATGATGACAATAGGATTAATGATGATAATGATAATATGATACTAACAATATTGTTGATAGTGATGATAATGACGATGATAAAAAACAATAACAGTGATAACGCCAATAATAGTAATAATGATTATGATAACAATAATGATGATGGTAATTATAACAACAATAATAATGATGATAAATGATAATGGCAATAACAATCTCTCATCTTTCTGAAAAGAAATATTCTTAGTATTTTAACAGTATTCTGAAGGTATTTTGACGAATCTTAGTAAAATGTCCCACACAGACTGATTGGAACTTGAGAAAGTTCTTTATAACTGATTGAGAATACGGACATCTTAAAGAAAAATATGAAAATGAAAATTTTGAAAAAAATATATACATAAAAAAGAAAGATAAAAAAGGAATTATATCTAAAGGAGTATTTACGGTCGTGATATGAAATTAAAAAAAAAATCATTTTCCAAGTTAGCCGATAACTGCGTAAGACAGAAAGAAAGAAAATAAAAAGACAGACAGATAGATAGATAGATAGATAGATAGATAGATAGATAGAGAGAGAGAGAGAGAGAGAGAGAAAATGATGAGCCAATTATTTTTTCACGCTTCAGAAGAGCTGAGACCTAGCTTCTAATGGATGAATAGGAAGCTCCATTAGTGACACAACCTAAAAATATTAACTCTTTCATGAAATACCACGATTAATATTCAGAAGTGCCCAGGCCAAGCTTATTCCTGAACTTCCTGAGGCCGACCTGAATAAATGAAAGTGATGGTAAGGTAATGAGGCTAAAATGTATGATCATCATGTTGGCATCACCGTTTCCGCCTCGCTAAGTGGTCGACGGGAAGCAAACGACAGTCCATTGTTTATATCTATTCATCTATCTATCTGTCTGTCTGTCTGTTTTCTGTGTATGTATGTATTAATGTATGTTTGTATGTATGTGTGTGTATGCATATATGTGTGTGTATGTATGAATAAATGAATGAATGAATGTATTTATGTATGTATACATGTGTGTGTATGTATATGTGTATGTATGTATATATGTGTATGCATGTATGTTTGTATATATGTATGTATCTACAAATGTCCTTAATTCGAATGCTTCATTTTTTTCCCTTATTTTTCGTTCGTTTTTCTCCATCTTTGTTTCATTATTTATTTTCACCTTAGTCTTTCAATACAGACTACCCAACATATTTAAATCAAATAGTCTAGAAGACATTCAATTAAATATCAATAAAAAACACAGCAAAATGAGATTCCTTCTCTACTGAACACCAGTTAAGTATTCTGTAATTAATTCACGATTTTGTTAATTCAGGTGGCGGGGATGTCCCTCTAAGGAAAAGCATTTAGTATGAGAAAAGATATATTCACTGTCATGATAATTCTATCCCTCTCTCTCTCTCTCTCTCTCTCTCTCCCCCCCCCCCTCTCTCTCTCTCTCTCTCTCTCTCTCTCTCTCTCTTTTCTCTCTCTCTCTCTCTCTCTCTCTCTCTCTCTCTCTCTCTCCTCTCTCTCTCTCATTCATTTTCTCTCTGTCTCTCTCTCTCTCTCTCTCTCTCTCTCTCTCTCTCTCTCTCTCTCTCTCTCTCTCTCTCTCTCTCTCTCTCTCTCTCTCTCTCTCTCTCTCTCTCTCTCTCTCTCTCTCTCTCTCTCTCGGCTACATTTTCGTATCATTTTGTTTTTCCTTTTATTCAGGTATGCTTCTTTATTTTTCTGTCTTCCTTTCACGTGTATTTGTTTGTATGTGTATTGATTTACGTTTATTGAATTAATGCACACACACACACACACATTATAATTAGCATTTCACTCATTATCATTATCATTATTTTTCTTAAAGTAAAATGTTACTAGGACTAGCTATCTCTTTTTTATCAACATTAAAAAACTGGCTGTATATTACAATCTATTGATATTACTTACTAGTGTATAATTAACATTTGTTGTATATACTAATGGCTTTTCCAGTTTTGTCAGTTAACATTATTTATTTATTTATCTATGTCTTGTGAATACGCAAACAAGATCTGACTTGCGATATATTCATATTTGATTTGAAAGATATTCCCAATATGTATTTTTTTTACTTTTCATGATTATTTCAGACTGAGAATTACAACAAGATACGTGGAATAATGTTATGGAAAGTGAATTGTTGATGTAATTTAATTTCGATTTTTTTCTTTTCTTTCATCAAAGTCACACCTACAAACACGTACACATACACACGCACATACACACAAACATATAAACACTTTTACATACATAACCCTCCCACGCTCTCTCTCTCTCTCTCTCTCTCTTTCTCGTTCTCTCTTTCTCCCTCCCTCTCTCTCTCTCTCTCTCTCTCTCTCTCTCTCTCTCTCTCTCTCTCTCTCTCTCTCTCTCTCTCTCTCTCTCTCTCTCTCTCTCTCTCTCCCTCTCTCTCTCTCTCTCCTCTCTCTCTCTCTCTCTCTCTCTCTCTCTCTCTCTCTCTCTCTCCCTCTCTCTCTCTCTCCTCTCTCTCTCTCTCTCTCTCTCTCTCTCTCTCTCTCTCTCTCTCTCTCTCTCTCTCTCTCTCTCTCTCTCTGTCTCTCTCTCTCTCTCTCTTTCTCTCTCTCTCTCTCTCTCTCTCTCCTCCTTCCCTCCTCTTCCTCTTCTTCTTCTTCTCCCACCTCTCTCTTCTCCTCCCTCCCTCCCCCCCTTCTCTCTCTCCCTGAAGTAGATATATTCCCAAGTGCATAATGGCTGCAACGAGAACAAAATGGAGATAAAAAATCCGTGTAAATTTTGAGGGTTTGGCGCCATAAAGGGGGAGGAAACACAGCCAATAATCATAAAAGGGGGAAGAGAGAGAGAGAGAGAGAGAGAGAGAGAGAGAGAGAGAGAGAGAGAGAGAGAGAGAGAGAGAGAGCGAGAGCGAGAGAAAGACAGAAAGAGAGCGACAGAGACAGAGAGAGAAAGAGCGAGAGAAAGAGAGAGAGAGAGCGAGAAAGAGAGAGAGAGAAAGAGAAAGAGAGAGAAAAGAAGGAAGGAAGAAGGAGGGAGGGCATGAGGGAGGAAGAGAGAGAGAGAGCGAGAGAGTGAGAGAGAGCGAGAGAGAGAGTGAGAGAGAGAGGGAGAGAGCGAGAGAGAGAGAGAGATAAAGATAAAGAGAGGGAAAGAGAGAGAAAGAGAGACAGACGGGGAGAGAGACAGACCGAGAGCGAGAAAGAAAGAGAGAGAGAGGGAGAGAGCGAGAAAGAAAGAAAGAGAGAGAGAGAGAGAGAGAGAGAGAGAGAGAGAGAGAGAGAGAGAGAGAGAGAGAGAGAGAGAGAGAGACAGAGAGACAGAGAGAGAGAGAGAGAGCGAGCGAGAAAGAGAGAGAGACAGACAGACGGGGAGAGTGACAGAGCGAGAGCGAGAAAGAAAGAGAGAGAAACATAGATAGATAGATAGATAGAGAGAGAGAGAGAGAGAGAATCGACTACGATGTTATGCTTGCGAGGGAGGCTTGGTAATCCTCCTCTACGTAATCTAGTCGCCTCTTGTTTTATGCAGGCGACAGTCTTTTGTTTCGAGGATTTGCATTTGTTTTTATATTTCCTTTGTTAGTGTTTTATACAATCATTTAAGCAAGAGGTAAGTTCATCAGTTTTTTTTTTTTCGTTTTGCTATAGTGAGATCTATTCTCCTTGTTATTGAACAATACATTATCTTGTCTTATCTTTGTTATCCAATTCTCTTCTAGAAAGAAATGTGTTCTCTCTCTTTCTCCGACTCGTTCTCTCTGTCTGTCTTCCTCTTTCCCTTTGCCTTCCTCCGCCACCCCGCATCTCTCCGTCTCCCTCCCTCTCTCTCTCTCTCTCTCTCTCTCTCTCTCTCTCTCTCTCTCTCCCTCTCTCTCTCTCTCTCTCTCTCTCTCTCTCTCTCTCTCTCTCCTCTGCCTTCCTTCGCCACCCCGCCTCTCTCTCTCTCTCTCTCTCTCTCTCTCTCTCTCTCTCTCTCTCTCTCTCTCTCTCTCTCTCTCTCTCTCTCTCTCTCTCTCTTCTCTTTTCTTTTCTCACTTCTCTCTCTTCTCTCTTTTCACCTCTACCTTCCTCCGCTACCTCGCTTTCTCTCTCTCTCTCTCGCTGTCCCTTCCCTCCACTCCTCCCCTTCTCACTCCCCTCCAAACCGACATCGTTCTCTCTCTTTCTCTCCCTTCCCTCCCGCTCCCCTCTTCCCCACACGACTGCTGACTCATGTATGCGGGTAGGACGTCAAGTTACGAACATACACACACACACACACACACACACATATATACATATACATATATACAGGTGTATGTGCGTGTGTGTGTATCAAGACTGGCTTGGATAGATTTGGTATTCCTAGGACACATTTATATGAACATATGTAAGCAAGATAAATCAAAATAATAAAAAAAATCAAGAAAAAAAAATAAACACAAAAGTAGAATACAACCTGTAGGCCATATTTTCTTTTTATTTATTTCTCTCTCTTTTTCGTTTTCTTTATAATTGAACGCAGCCTCCTTCAGGATTTCGTGCAAGACGCTTTCGGACGTGACTGAGCACTAAGACTGTGCAATGGGCTGAGGAGCAGAATATAGTTAGAGTAAGCACGTTCAACTTGTACTTTTTCAGTTGCAAAAATTGCGTGGGTGTAATTATTGTTAATATTCTAGTTATCACTATTGTTGTTTTCGAATCAGGTAGATAGGCGACAGAGATAGAAAACAATCAAAATTCTTTACATACAGTGTTTACATATATATATATATATATATATATATATATATATATATATATATATATATATATATATATATATATGAATATATGTATAAAAATATCTATATCTATATATGTATAGATATATAGATATATGTACATACAATCACACACACACACACACACACACACACACACACACACACACACACACACACACACATATATATATGTTATATATATATATATATATATATATATATATATATATATATATATGCATACACACACACACACACACACACACACGCACACACACACACACACACATACATATATATATATATATATATATATATATATATATATATATATATATATATATATATATATATGTGTGTGTGTGTGTGTGTGTATATATATATATATATATATATATATATATATATATATATATATATATATATAAATATATATATATACATATATATATATATATATAAATATATATATATATATATATATATATATATACATATATATATATATATATATATATATATATATATATATATATACATATATATATATATATATATATAAATATATATATATATATATATATATATATAAACATATATATACATATATATATATATATATATATATATATATATATATATATATATATATATATACATACATATATATATATATATATATATATATACATATACATATATATATATATATATATATATATATATATATATATATATATATATATATATATATATATATATATATTCATATATATATATGCATATGTCTGTGTGTGTGTCTATACATTCATATATATATATATATATATATATATATATATATATATATATATATATATATATATATATATATATATATATATATATATATGAATTGCGATACATACTCATAATTGCAGTATATACATAAGTACACAAACTTTTATGTACAGTTTGAGTAAATAGACAGAGATCCTGTATATTCACGCAGAAATGAGTAAAAGGAAACGGATGCCTTTGCATAGGGTGCAGAATGGAAATTGCTTAATCCTAGTGCAAACTTCTTGCATATGCATTCTGGAACGAATTTGAATTGCCTTATTCACAACGGAAAGCTAAGCATGTAAATAATAATGAATGTATTAGAGCCCACTGCCCTTACGACACAGAATTAGCATACACAAACATTTACACAGTCGACGCTGCAACAGATATAGTCAAGTAAATGGCACATTGGAATGACGATTCGTGGAAATGAAAATATCAAAAGTATTTTGCACACAACCACACAGATGCAAACTTGCACTTCGCTAATATAATATTATTGCTTGTAGAACAAGAATCAGAGGTAGATAGATTAGATAGATGAATAGATAGGTTAATTGAAAGATAAATATATAACAGCTATACTGCAAAACCGATAAATACAGTAGGTAGATATAAAAAACATACTGAAATATACAGACAATCATATATATATATATATATATATATATATATATATATATATATATATATATATATATATATATATATATACATAAACATACATACACACACACACACACACACAGGGGAGGGTCAAGGTCGAAGAGTCTGGGGAAGGCTTTGCTAACAAGTGATGAGGTAAAATCATCTGACCCCCATTGGCCAGCACTCAAGTTAAAATTAGGCAATTTTCTAATTAAAAAGGCTTCAATTATTTTTCTCTCGCACGAATTTGACGGTCTATGAAAGACAACAAATGAATTCATAGATCGTCGAATTCGTATGAGAAAAATACTGAAAAACGACCTATATCATTTGTTCTGTTGTCAGTAAATAAAGGAAGTGAGAAAAGTAGACATAGATAGATATAGATATAGCTAGCTAGCTAACTTGCTAGCTAGTAGATAGAGAGTCAGATAGAGGGATATATATAATTATATATATATGTATATATACATATAGTTAGATAGATAAATGCATATGTAGACACAAATAGGTAGATAGATAGACATACGCTTTCTCTCTCTCTTTCTCGCTGTCCCTTCCCTCCACTCCTCCCCTTCTCACTCCCCTCCAAACCGACATCGTTCTCTCTCTTTCTCTCCCTTCCCTCCCGCTCCCCTCTTCCCCACACGACTGCTGACTCATGTATGCGGGTAGGACGTCAAGTTACGAACATACACACACACACACACACACACACATATATACATATACATATATACAGGTGTATGTGCGTGTGTGTGTGTGTGTATCAAGACTGGCTTGGATAGATTTGGTATTCCTAGGACACATTTATATGAACATATGTAAGCAAGATAAATCAAAATAATAAAAAAAATCAAGAAAAAAAAATAAACACAAAAGTAGAATACAACCTGTAGGCCATATTTTCTTTTTATTTATTTCTCTCTCTTTTTCGTTTTCTTTATAATTGAACGCAGCCTCCTTCAGGATTTCGTGCAAGACGCTTTCGGACGTGACTGAGCACTAAGACTGTGCAATGGGCTGAGGAGCAGAATATAGTTAGAGTAAGCACGTTCAACTTGTACTTTTTCAGTTGCAAAAATTGCGTGGATGTAATTATTGTTAATATTCTAGTTATCACTATTGTTGTTTTCGAATCAGGTAGATAGGCGACAGAGATAGAAAACAATCAAAATTCTTTACATACAGTGTTTACATATATATATATATATATATATATATATATATATATATATATATATATATATATGAATATATGTATAAAAATATCTATATCTATATATGTATAGATATATAGATATATGTACATACAATCACACACACACACACACACACACACACACACACACACACACACACACACACACACACATATATATATATATATATATATATATATATATATATATATATATATATATATATATATATATATATATATATATGCATACACACACACACACACACACACACACGCACACACACACACACACACACATACATATATATATATATATATATATTTATATATATATATATATATATGTATGTATATATATATCTATATATGTGTTTGTGTCTGTGTGTGTATATATATATATATATATATATATATATATATATATATATATAAATCTATATATATATACATATATATATATATATATATATATATATATATATATATATATATACATATATATATATATAGACATAGATATATATACATATATATATACATAGATATATAGATAGATATATATATATATATATATATATATAAACATATATATACATATATATATATACATATATAAATATATATATATATATATACATACATATATATATATATATATATATATATATATATATATATATATATATACATATACATATATATATATATATATATATATATATATATATATATATATATATATATATATATATATATATATATATATATATATTCATATATATATATGCATATGTCTGTGTGTGTGTCTATACATTCATATATATATATATATATATATATATATATATATATATATATATATATATATATATATATATATATATATATATATGAATTGCGATACATACTCATAATTGCAGTATATACATAAGTACACAAACTTTTATGTACAGTTTGAGTAAATAGACAGAGATCCTGTATATTCACGCAGAAATGAGTAAAAGGAAACGGAAGCCTTTGCATAGGGTGCAGAATGGAAATTGCTTAATCCTAGTGCAAACTTCTTGCACATGCATTCTGGAACGAATTTGAATTGCCTTATTCACAACGGAAAGCTAAGCATGTAAATAATAATGAATGTATTAGAGCCCACTGCCCTTACGACATAGAATTAGCATACACAAACATTTACACAGTCGACGCTGCAACAGATATAGTCAAGTAAATGGCACATTGGAATGACGATTCGTGGAAATGAAAATATCAAAAGTATTTTGCACACATGCACACACAACCACGCAAATGCAAACTTGCACTTCGCTTATATAATATTATTGCTTATATAACAAGAATCAGAGGTAGATAGATTAGATAGATGAATAGATAGGTTAATTGAAAGATAAATATATAACAGCTATACTGCAAAACCGATAAATACAGTAGGTAGATATAAAAAACATACTGAAATATACAGACAATCATATATATATATATATATATATATATATATATATATATATATATATATATATATATATATATATATAAACATACATACATACACACACACACACACACACAGGGGAGGGTCAAGGTCGAAGAGTCCGGGGAAGGCTTTGCTAACAAGCGATAGGTAAAATCATCTGACCCCCATTGGCCAGCACTCAAGTTAAAATTAGGCAATTTTCTAATTAGAAGCGCTTCAGTTATTTTTCTCTCGCACGAATTTGACGGTCTATGAAAGACGACAAATTAATTCATAGATCGTCGAATTCGTACGAGAGAAAAATACTGAAAAAACGACCTATATCATTTGTTCTGTTGTCAGTAAATAAAGGAAGTGAGAAAAATAGACATAGATAGATATAGATATAGCTAGCTAGCTAACTTGCTAGCTAATAGATAGAGAGTCAGATAGAGGGATATATATATATATATATATATATATATATATATATATATATATATATGTATATATATACATATAGTTAGATGGATAAATAGACAGAAACAGGTAGAGAAAGAGAGAGAGAGAGAAAGAGAGAGAGAGAGAGAGAGAGCGTGTACAAGAGATAGATAGATACATAGATAGATAGATAGATAGATAGATAGATAGATAGATAGAGAGAGAGAGAGAGAGAGAGAGAGAGAGAGAGAGAGAGAGAGAGCGAGAGAAAGAAAGAGAGAGGGGGGGAGGGGAGATAGAGAAAAAGAAAGAGAGAAGGGGGGGGGGGCAGACAGAGAGAGAGAGAGAGAGAGCGATAAAGAGAGATAAAGAGAAAGTGAAAGTCAAGAATAAGTCCAGGATGAATGGCGAAACGTCATACCCGCCTTTTATCGTCTCATATAAACGTTTCAGAGACAGTAAAAATCTCAATATAATCCTATTTGGCACCAGCGAAACGTTTGCTTTAGTACACTGCAGGCGTTATCGAATATAAAGAGTGAGTTTACATGTTGTAGTCTCGCAATGTAAAAATTTCTTAGTCTACGCAAGGAGGTTTTATTGGGGCAAAATTTGCAGTTTATTGCATCGTTTCTGCAATGATGGTTGATCGCGAATGCAAGTTGCACTCAGGGCAATGAATCTGAGAGGGAGGGAGCGGGTGGGGGATGGTGGGAGGGAGGGGAGATGGGAGAGTGTAGGAGAGAGAGTGAGAGAGATAGATGGAGAGAGAGAGATGGATATATGAATGCATAGATAGAGGGAGAAAAATATAGGGTAATGGGGTAGGAGAGAGAGAGAGAGAGAGAGAGAGAGAGAGAGAGAGAGAGAGAGAGAGAGAGAGAGAGAGAGAGAGAGAGAGAGAGAGAGAGAGAGAGAGAGAGAGAGAAACGCATTTTTAGATACTAATGCAAGAAACGACACTGTGCATGCCTTAATCACAATATAATCTTAATGCATCCATGGCTCTCTCTGTTTTCAATCACTTGCTAATTAATCAGTTCCTTTCTCCTTTTAGCAGTCAATCTAGCTGTCTGACACATCTGTCCTTTCAACTCTAAGGACTGCATAGATATCTCTAAATAATATATTTTTTTGTTTCTTAATGTCTTATTTTGTTCTTGTTTTCTTTTTAATATCTAATCATTATTTTTTTAATGGACACATTTTTTTTCTCGTACAAAAAGAAAATGACTTTTGAAGAATCAATATTCCCCTAGTAGGTATTACTACTGACACAAAGGAATTCAAACACGAAATCTGACTTAGTTTTCTTGGAATTATTCATAATCAAGCAATGATCATAAAAAGTAATAAAAATGATAAAAAAAACGAACGCACATAAATGTGAATTATTCAGTATTCAGAAATATAAATCAAACAAACAAACAAACAGGAACAATCAATTTTCACGGACATACAACTAATATTCCACATTCTTTATATAAGATACCAAGAACAATAAAATTCACATTTTTTTCTTTGAAACGAATTTGTCATTTAACACGAGTCAAAGTACACATACTATACACGTACCTTTTGCGTGTTGTTACGTACCCGTAGTAACATTATATTTAATTCTATTAATTTATCTATCTAATTTTTTTATTATTTCTTTTCTTAGTATAAGCTATTTCCTTACCAGGTCATCGAGCAAGACGTCAATTCCATGAAATTAACTTTATTCAGTGTTGCATAACATTCAATGTAGTTTTAATAAAAAATTTATAATGTTGGACACTTCCTTGTGCAATTTTGCTTACATTTTTATTTTCATTTCCTGCATATTTCCCGTTTTCTGCCTGTTATTATTAATGCTCACTGCTTGTGTTAATATTACAATTGCTGCTGTTATTGTTGCAGTTTATAATAATGTTAATGCTAATGATAATAATGGAAAGAATATTAATGATGGTAATGAGAAAGATAATTGTAATGATAATAAAAACTGTTTAATAAATAATATTGTTTATTATTATCAGTATTATCAATATTACTATCATAATTAGTATCATTATTATTTTCATTATGATAGCTTTTATTATTATCATTATTGTTGGCATTATTATTAATATATCATTATTATCATCATTATTGTTTTCATTATCATTAATATTATCATTTCTATTACCATGCTCCTTCTTCTTTTGTTAATAGTTATGATGATAATAACAATAACAATAGTAGTTCTTATAAATCTAATTGTTGATGTTATATTATTAGTATCATTAGTATCATTATCATTATCGTCACTATTTTTATTATACTTATTACATATATTCTTATTATCATCATAATAACTATCATCATTACCATTATCATCATCATCAATAAAGTTATCATTTTCATTAATATTATCATTATCATTATAATAAGCGTAATGCCAACAATACTAACAATGATAACAATAATAATTACAATCATTATCATCATTATGGTGATATCTTTATTCCATTATCATTATCATTACTACTACTACTACGTTTATCATCATTACCACTATCATTATTACCTTTAGTATAATTATTGTTGTTATCATCATCATCATCATTGTTGTTATCATTTTTATTACTACTACTATTACAATCGTTATTATTATTATTATTATCATTATTATTATTATTATCATTATTATTATTATTATCATTATTTTTACTATTATCATTATTATTATCATTATCTTCAATATTATTATCATCATTATTGTTATCATCATTATCATTACTAACATCTTCATTATCGTTAATATCATTAAGATCATTATCATTATTGTTATCATTATCCTCAGTACTATTATCATTAGAATCATGATGACTCTCATTTCTATTATCATAACTGCTATTTCATTTCTTTTATATTATTATCATTATCATAATCATTATTATCACTGCAAGGCATCGCCAGTAGTTATCCTTTATCATTATTACGACTGTTGTCATCATTATGATTATGATTATCTTTTTCATGACTTATCATTATTACTCTAATATCATGTCAATATCATCATCACCATCATTATAATCATTACCCCTATAGTAATGATAAGGACTATACGCAGGTATCAATATTGATTATATTACTGCTATAATTATTGTCATTATTATTGTTATCATTATTGTTATTATCATTATTGTTATTATCATTATTGTTATTATCATTATTGTTATCATTATTGTTATTGTCATTATTGTTATCATTATTGTTATTATCATTATCGTTATTTCTGTCAGTACTATTATTGTTATTATTATCATCATAATTATTGTAGTCAGTACTATTATTCTTATCATTATTTTTGTCTGTACTATTATCATTATCATTTGTATTATTATTATTATATTATACTTTTTTATTACTACTATCTCTGCTTATATTACTGTTATTAGTACAACCAATACTTTAAAATAACACTGTAGCTACTTCTTTCACTACTATTGTTATTACTTTATATTTAAGTAACCCATTACGGTATATACAGCTCTCTGTAATTTTGAGCAGCGTTATATATAGTGTATTACTAACTGTATAGAGATTGCATTAGGCACTATCAAATTGCATTACTCAGTGAAAACATTACCTGAATAACACAATTACATTAGTGAGTCGCCAAATGCTCTAACATCAATGGCACAAAAATAAAATAAAAATATATTTTCTGCGAAACTGTAATTCATTTGAAGTCTTCTCGTGTGCTCGCGTTTCTACATATAACATTTTATTTTTTTTCCTAATGAGCAAGGCTTGGAAATACAGTTGTTATCATGTCAGTTATGTACGTGGCATGTCGCCTTTATAACATATAGTTGGGCATTTACAAATTACAGTATCGTGCAAAAAATATTGAACCATCTAATGAACACGCAACTTTACGCAATAATGATGTGCTAGCAACGGAATGGGTAGAAATGGTAAGTGTTCATCATAGCATTCACCGTGTCATCACCATTTTCATTAACTTCACCATTAGCGCCAACACCTCCGTCATCATCACCAATATCGCTTACATCCTTATCATCTTCATCATTATCATCATTATCCCCGCCACAATTATCATTATCATAACCAGCACCGTCATGATTATCATTATCATCATCATCATCATTACCAAAATCATCATCACACCACCACCACCGTCATTTCCATCACCATCACCACCACCATCACCATCCTTATGACACCACCATCTCACGCCTACCACCTTCATCACTATCATCACACCACCACCACCATTACACGTCTACCACCTTTATCACTATCACCATCCTCATCACACCACCACCACCATCACACCCCTACCACCTTCATCACCATCCTCATCACACCCCTACCGCCTTCATCACCACCACCTTCATCATCCACATCTTGCCTCACCGCACTGCATGGCACAAACCTCTCCCAGTTCATGCTTTGGAGGAAAAACAACCGAAATAGCGGCCGCTCTGAGCCCGTGTACTCAGATCCCGTCGGGAAAGGGAATTCGCTCGCAGATCCCTTAAATAAGCTCGTCTAAAAAGGCCTGACCCTATCTGAGAGGGACAGACTTCGGCTAAACGAGTCTGTAACTTCTTGAATAACTAGGGAAGCATTTGTAGTTTGGGTTGGATTTTGGGGAAAATAACATTATTTAAATTGCTGGTTGGTATATAATTTTCTGTAATGTAATTCAAAGGTAGGCATTGATTACTAGTGCTAGTTAAGACCTTTCTGGATATGTATAAAGGATTTTTTTTCATGTTGGTTCTCTGTCTATGACAATGATGAGAAAGGTGAAATAATAACAAAGATATTGGTATTAACAGTAATAGTATTAATAGCAATAATGTTGATGATGACGAGGACGATGATGATGATGATAATTATGAAGACGAGAATATCATGAAGAAACGATGGTGGTGCTAAAGTTGAATATGATAAATATGAAGTGAAAAAAATGAAAATGTTAATGAAGATGATGATAATAATGATGATGATGATGAAGCCGAATAACATGAAGATAACGATGGTGGTGCTACAGGTGAATATGATGATAAATATGGAGTGAAGAAAATGAAGATGGAAATGAAGATGATGATAATAATGATTATTATGATTATGATGACGGTGATGATGGTAATGCTAATGGTACTAATTCTAATACTAAACATAGGTACAACAATTAATAAGAAAACTAGTACGGAATGTGGATATTCCGAGTTCCACGTGAGCACAATATCCGTCCTTAGTACTATTTCAAACCTGAAAAAAATATAAAAAACTATGTGAAACAGAGTGAGTAAAGTCTATAATTAGACGGTAGTTGTTAAGCCGGATTGAAGTAAGCATATAGTATTTGAAATGTAACATTGTAATGCCGCCATTGAATATTTAAAAGTGATGGTGATTAGTGTAAATCTGGGTAGAGTAATGGATGAAAGCCTGATATATTATGTGCTTATATCTTTAACTCTCTATCTATACTTGGTTCTGTTCAGAGGGAGATTTGGGATTTTTTTTTATCTCCTCTCCTTCTCTCCTTTTCTCTCCGCTCTTTAATTTCTGGTTGCCTAACACACACATACACTCTTTGTCTGTCTGTCTCTTTCTCTCCCTCTTCCTCCATTCTCTTCTTTCTCATAGATGGGCTTTTATGCGATAAGAATTTCCGTTAATATAAAAGACATGTATCTCTGTTGTTTTACCTACATCTCCTTTTTCTGTCTGTCATTATCTGTTCAGATAAAGGAACAGAAATGGTGACAGTAACATACTGTTTCCTTTCCATCGTCTGTCGTTTTCTTTCTCATCTTCCCGTACAATCTTTTCGTGTGTATTTATGTAATAACAATTTACTTATCAAACAACAATGGGGAAGCAACATTCATGTAGGCCTGCTGCAGGGCAGTATTATTTTCATTATTGCTATTATCATTATTATTATTATTATTTTCATTTTCATTTTTATCATCATCATTGTTAGTATCATTAATATTTTTACTATCATTATTATTATCATTGTTATTAATATCTTCATCATCCTAATTTCTTTATACACATGGATATAGAGTGACACTCCTTACACCGAATAGTTCCCCTTGAAGAACATAACCCATGACCAAAGTTCCCTTTGGGCTCTTCTCTGCAGACCTTAGATTTCAAGTACTTTTCTCGGTATCCTTGCTGCTCCTGGTGATGTTATCTTTTGCAGCAAGTGCATGTGTGTGTGTTTGTGTATGTATATATGTGTGCGAGTGTGTGAATGAGTGTGTGTGTATGTGTGTGTGTGTGTGTGTGTGTGTGTGTGTGTGTGTGTGTGTGTATGCGAGTGTGTGAATGAGTGTGTGTGTATGTGTGTGTGTGTGTGTGTGTGTGTGTGTGTGTGTGTGTGTGTGTGTGTGTGTGTGTGTGTGTGTGTGTGTGTGTGTGTGTGTCAAATATCCGGAACGTCTCTGTGTTTGTTTGTAAAAATATCAGGAAGGGCTCTGTGTATTTGCTTGTGCTTGTTCGTACGTGTGCCCGTGTGTGTTTGCAGAAATCATTTTGAAATTGTGACTCCCATTTCTGCAACCACGTTTCGATACTCTCTTTCACCCATCTCAGCCAGTCAACAATTCCCGGAACCACGCCAACTTTCCGTACTCCCAACGTCTTAACAGTTTCTCTTTTATCTTCGTATTGCTCAACTTTCTCCTTTTCATCATCGTGTATCCTGTTATCCTCTGGAGCAGCGATATTTATTATTGTACATAATCTCATCCTTTTCTCAACTATAACATATAGTCATATTGTTTCGTTTATTATTATTATCATTATTATTATCATTATCATTATCATCATTATTACCATTATCATTATCATTATTATTATTATCATGATCATTATTATTATTATTATCATCATCATCATTATTATTATTATCATGATCATTATTATTATTATTATCATCATCATCATTACCATCCTTATTCATTTATCTATCTATGTGAAGGGTTAAGGTGGTAGTTCCGCAGTTTGTGGGCTCGTCGTCGTTGTCGGATTCATTTGTTTACCTCCTCCGACAAAGCCCGTATGGTCGGTCACTTGGCTCCGGTCTTCGCTTCACGCAACTTCAAGTAAGTGTTGTTAAAATTATATATTTACATGTGTAAATATAATGTATAAATATTATGATAACATGATAACTTAGCAAATTGACGTTGTGTTTATCACGCTGAAAACGTTTCTTTTCAGCCTTTCATTTTCTTTAAGAAAACATGATAGCTCTGATGTGAGGTCCAAGATTGCACCCATACTTGCTGTGCGTGCTGTACCATACCTGTGCGTTCTGTACCATACCTGTGCGTGTTGTACCATACCTGTGCGTGTTGTACCATACCTGTGCGTGTTGTACCATACCTGTGCGTGTTGTACCATACCTGTGCGGGCTGTACCATACCTGTGCGGGCTGTACCATACCTGTGCGGGCTGTACCATACCTGTGCGGGCTGTACTATAGCTATAACTTCTTTTCATGTCGCATATTTTTCAATATTTGTAAATATCTTTGAATATATTTCTCTGGCAATTATAAGTGTTTACGTTTTACTCCTTGAGCAAAATCAATCACCCTGCAGAATACCAAAAATAACGAACCGTCAGGAAGAATTAGCATCAAATTAAACAAACCCCCGACAATCTATCGATTTATCATTATTATTTTAATCACATTAAGATTATTCTTATTATCATCATCATTAATGTTATTTGGTGCATTATCACTGCCATCATCACCATCCTTATCATTATCATTTTTACTATGATGATAATAGTAATAATATTGATTATTGGTATTATGATCGTCATTATTGCTATACTATGATAATTCCTTTTATTGTCATTACTATAAGTATCATGATAATCAATATTATCATTATCATTATTAATATTGTTATAATCGTTTTTCATAATATCATCATTATTGTTATTATTTATTATCGTTATCATCATTATCATAATCACTATTCGTAGAATTGTTATTACTATTATCTTTATCTGAGAGAGAGGAAAAAGGTGATTGCCAAATAATCATGTAAAGAAATGATTTTATGAAGTAAAAACATTTTCTACAAATATCCCGGAGTTACTGTTGATTAAAAGAATTTAATACTCAGATTTAGGTCGCACAATATGACACGCAAATGTTTCACATGGATTGTTGCTAATTACACAGACATAAATATTAAACAATCTGAATATAGTATTGCATGATATTTTATGGTAAATGTACGTTTTTAAATGCATAAAAGTGCCTTATAAATTAACTGCTTGCATCATGTGCAATGTTACTACTAGCCCCTAATCTTAAAGAATTTTTCGTCGTAATTTTTTCATATGTTTGATATCAACATGTTTCTTTCATACTTCATGAAAAAGTTGGTACTCTTAGATTAAAGTAACATACTTTGGGGAAATAATTTATTAATATCTCGAATAAAAACGCAACCTTTTCTGCCACCAACCTTGGGAATTAAAGAATGCAATATTAAAATAAGCTTGGGATATTTACTGATACGTAAACCATGTTGCATAGTACGTTATGATTATTGTATGTTTCTTGCAACGTTGATCAGATTTTTTTTTCGTTTGATGCCCATCACGGTGCAACAAATCTTTATTGTTTTTCTGTTGGCACGCGGCCAGCATGTCTTTGAGAATGGCCTTGTTAGGAAAAGTTTGAAGCGAATTGTGTGGGCATAAGTTTAGAAAATTTTATTGAAATTATGGGTTTCTCAGTTTATCAGATTTATCGTTATCAGAATTATCTGTCTTCCATCCCCTTAGCTCTCGGTCTCTCGGTAGTCTAATGTCTCAGTCTATCAATCCTCTTTATAACTGCTTCTGTATCCAGCGTGACTCCAAGGAAGGAGAACTCATCGACCCGAAACCTCCAAGACACCCAAAGACACTCGAAGGAAAGAAAATCCCTCGACCCGGAAACCTCAAAGACACCCAGAGACACTCGAAGGAAGAGCACCCCGACTCCAAAACCCCAAAGACACCGAAAATACCATCGAAGGAAAGAAAACCCCTTAGCCCGGAAACCTCCGACACCCAAATACACCCGAAGGAAAGAAAACCCCTCGATCCGAAAACCTTCAAGACACTCGAAGCAAGAACACCCCGACCCGGAAACCTCTAAGACACCCGAAGGAAAGAAAACCCCTCGACCCAGAAACCTCCAAGACACCCAAAGACACTCGAAGGAAGAACACCCCGACCCGAAAACCTCCAAGACACCCAGAGACACTCGAAGGAAAGAAAACCCCTCGACCCGAAACCTCCAAGACACCGAAAATACCCTCGTAGGAAATAAAACCCCTCAACTCGGAAACCTCCAAGACACCCAAAGACACTCGAAGCAGGCGAACACCTCGACTCGCAAACAACAAGCAAGCTCGCGATCAGAAAGCAATCGGGGGGAAAAGTTTTGCAATATTGGACAGCGACGCCCTGGTCTCCTCGGCGCTCGGGTCTCCAGGACGAGTTTCTCTATTTCGACTTTCGGATGAGATGAAATGGCGCCGGGCTGTTCGCTCATGTGTTCTTATATCATTATGATTATTACTGTTATTGTAATATTTTTATTATAATTATTATTTTGTTTTTATTATTATTGATATTATAATGGGAATTATTATCATGACTATCATTATTATTATTGTCATTATTATCATTATTATTTTTTTCTATTATTATCATCATATTATTATTATTAATAGATTTTTATAATTATCTTATTAGTATCATTACTGTCATTGTTATTATTTTCACCATTATTATTATCATCATCATTATCATTATCTTAATTATCATCATCATTATTATAGAATTTGTTTGTTTCCTCTACATCGTTATGGTTATTATTCTGACAAATTAGATTTTCTTTTTTCTCTTCGGCAATTTTTTTTCTTGCCTCTCGATATCGGAACGCTTTGAAATATTGTTGCTAATCCGATAATTCCGTTTAAATTCAATAAATTCAATGTGTTTTTAAAGTGATAGGTAATAGTAATAGTCGGGATACGTTGAGTAATGCTATTGCAACATTGCTAAAGAGAAAGGGAAAATTGAAGTAATATTGCATAATGATTCAATATTTTACATTCAATTTAGTGGCATTTTGTGTGAATATTAGCATGTGATGACTATGAAAAGATTAGTCATGTAGAAAAAAAAAAATGTTTAAAAGAACGAGACACATCGATTTTTTTTCTTTAATGTTGATTTGGAAATAATTTATATATGTATATATATTATTTTATGTACGTGTCTTTTTCTCTTCGCAATATGTTTGTTCAGTATCTTTCCACGAGAGATATGTAAGAGCCTTATTGAAAAATGGAAATGTGGGAAAAGGCTTGAGTGAAATGAAATATTGAAGATGAAAGATGACTTACTGAGTATTAGCTTTTACGAATTTTTTCCACAACTATTTTTTTGATGTCTTATTTCATTAGCATTTTTTATCATTAGAAATTGTATCTGGTTCAAAACATTTAGAAATATTTCAGACAAAATTTACCGACGTTTCCTGGCTTTGTGAAAGGACTAGTTCGCAAAACACACTCATTATTGTCGTCACTGAACACTGCATAATACAAATTCACAATATACAATACAATGCACAATATTATACACCCCACTTTCAACAGGTCACCATAGTTCACAATACTCTGACACCATATCTCTATTTGTGTTAATCTTAGATTTTTTTCTTCACTTTTTAATCTCCACCATTCATTCATTTTCTTCTCCGCCTATGTCTTCAATGTCTCTTCCTTCTTTCACCTTCTTTCCTGTCGGTTTATCTTAGCACTTCCGCTTTCTTTGCATTGGTATAGTCATTCGTTCTCTTCTCTTTTTTTCTTCTGATTCCATCTTTGCTAAATTAAATTCTCTTCCATTGCATTGCCTTCTTTCATTCATATATTTTTTAAATAGTTTTAATGATGTTCCTTCTTTCTTCTTGATCTCCAATATTCTTTTTTATCTCTTCTCTCCTTTCTTACTAATTTTTCTTCCACTGCAAAATTCTGCCTGCCTGCCTGCTTGTCATACTGCCTGTCTGTCTCTCTCTCACACAAACCAGCCTTCAAAATGAGCATCAGGCATAAAGCACGGTTATAGTAAAAAAAATTATGTACATATATTATTTTTTATGTATATACATATATTATGATTCATTTTTAAATAAACTTGATAAATTGTTGATGACGATTTTATTTTTTTCGACAGTTAAAAAAAAAATAAATAAAAAATAAATAAATAAAAGAAAAAATGAAGTAAACATTTAAGGCATAGCGAAACATAATAAAACAAATATGATATTACTATTACTGCTACTTCTACTACCACTACTGCTACTACTACTGCTACTTCTACTGCTACTACTATTACCACCACCACCATCACTATTACTATTACTACGTCTACTATTACCACCACCACTGTCTAGATACTAGTACTACAATTACTACTACTACTACTATTATTTATACTACTGCTATTACTTCTAGTGTATATAATGATGATGACAATTATGAAATGAAACAACAAACAAACACAATATATGCAATTATCATTAACTTATGACTTATTCCACAAATACGTATTGCATTAAGTTTTGTCATGTGTTCCCACTGAAAAAAGAAAAAGAAAAACATACATTAGGCTTTTTCTCCGTTACCGAAGTCAAAACGTTGCAACAGTAACCATTTATAGGATCTTAAATCGAACGTTGAACTGATACCAGGTTCGGTTCAAGTATCATGTGAACATTCGTCCAAGACTATTAGAACAAACTTGATTTAATCGAAGTTGGAGTAGCGACTGATCTGATTTGAGAGGAAATTAGTGAGTGGAATTCCAACTTCGCAGAATTAGGTAAGCTACTTGGGGAATATAATCTATTTGTCTAATTGTTTTAGTTTACTTTAATGTAATTTATAGGTAATATCCATTTGTATGATCAGCTGGTAATAATGATAATGATAATTAGGGTGAAAATAATGATGATAACGATAATGATAGTTACATTGGTAATGATGATGACAAAAATAACGATACTGATGATAATAATAAAAATAACAACAGCAACAACAATAATAATGATAATAACAACAACATAAACAATAATAACAATAATGATGATGATAATAGCAACAATAAAATTTATTATGAGAACCGATAAACCACCGATTGCGGTAATGATAATGAAAACAATAATTCTGATAAC
>NC_091574.1:15397407-15399907 GCF_042767895.1 Penaeus vannamei
CTCTCTCTCTCTCTCTCACTCTCTCTTCTCTCTCATCTCTCTCTCTCTCTCTCTCTCTCTCTCTCTCTCTCTCTCTCTCTCCCTCTCTCCCTCTTTCGCTCTCCCCGTTCATATTTCTCCCTCTTAGCTCCTCACCTTTCACACACACTCTGTCTTCCTTTATCCATGCATCCATCTCCCTCTTTCCCGTTAGTATGCAAGTCCCTTTCTTTCTAACAATCACCAACAGGGATATTTCTGCTTCATTAAACGACAGGCAATTTACACGGCTTATAAACTATCCATTGGCTAACTTCTACACATTCCACCGTCAGAAATCAAATAAGACGTAGAGGTTAAAGAAGAGGATTATTCCTTAATACAGCAACTAACTGAACAAGCGTAGGCAAAATCTAAGATATCTGTTATATGTTTATAACATTATATTATTACGCTGCAACAGTTAAAGAAGAAAGAACAAAAAACTTTTCTTGGACTTTTATTTATCACCACCCTGGCTAACTGCCCAGGCGTAGGCAAGCTGTGGCACTTTTGATGCATGGTTATAACATCACATAATAGTGTAATATTGGACATTTTGGCTTTAATATTATTATTTTATAATTATGTTAAACACATACAACCAAAAAGATAGTTGAAACCTGGAGTGTAGGTACCGTAGAGTTTAATACAATAATGGAGAGATTTAAGGTGACTTGAAATTCTTATTGCAGGCTACTTGAATAGAGAGAAGTGGATAAAGGGAAGGAAGGAATTTGGCAAATAAAAAGTGTAGCTGAAGGAGGAAAGAGAAGGATGGCATGGGGAAGGGGAAGAAGCAGGAGACGATGGAGAGTAGAAGGACAATAGGAGAGAGATGTGGAACAGAAGGAGTAAATGAGAAAAAAGGGCGAAGGAATAAGTAAAGAAATAGAAGAAAGGAAAAGAAAGAAGATTATAGGGATGAGGAAATGTGCAAATAAAAGAAAGAAAGGAAGAAAGAAACGAAGGATAAGGGAATCAGAGGGAAACGATGGAACAGAAGGAGAATTCAGAGAAAGAAGAAGGGGGAAGAAATATACACTTGTTAAGGAAGGATAAATCTAGAGATGACGAAGAAGGAGGTAAAAAGAAGGGGAAGAAACGAGGAATAGAATAAAGGAGGGAAGTAGAGGGAAACGCAGGAAGAAAAGAGGAAACTGTTATTTTGAATATTTTATTATCATTATCACTATTATCGTTATTGCTATTGCCATCATAATTAATAAATAACTATTATTATCACTATTATTGGTATTATCATCATCATTATCATCATATCGTTATCATTATTGTCATCATCATTCTTATAACTACTATTATGATTTTTCTTATTGTTACTATTATAAATCATTATTATTGTCATTATCATGACTATCATTGCTATCTTTCCTATCATCAATATTACTATTACAATTATTGTTATTATGACCATTACTATTGTTACCATTACTATCATTTTAGTAATTTTCTATTATACTGTTTTCAATATCGTCATCATTATCAATACCAATGTCATTATTATTACTAGCATTATTATCATTATTATTACCATTGTTATCATCATTATTATCATTGTTATCTTTATTGTTATCATTATTTCTATTTCTTATTATTGTCATTGTTATTGTTATTATCATTATCATTATCACTATAATTATCATGATCATTGTTATAGTATCAGTTATATGTTATACCATCATTACTATTCAGATATTAGTAGTAGTATCATTTTATTGTCATTATCATTCGCATCATTATCAATATTGTCATTACTGTTATTAATGGTTTCATTATTATTACTGTTGTTATCATAACCATTATCGTTATTGTGATTATCATCATTATTATCATCAATATCCATTTTATAATTTTTGTTATCGTTGCTGTTGTCAATGTTATCATTATTATCCTTATTATCATCATTACTGTTATTATTATCATATCTATTATTATCATCTTAATTATCATTATCCTCATCACCATTATCATCATCATTATGATAAATGTTACATTTAGCGTTACTATCATTATCATCATAACCGTTATTCTTATTATAATTTCTATCATTATCATCATAATTATCATCATCATCATCATTATCATCATCATTATCCTCATTATCATCATCATCATCATCCCCATCATTATAATCATTGTTACCTTTATCGTTAATATCATTATCATTACTATTGTAGTAATCAATATCATCCCCATTATCACTACCATAAATACCATCAAGGTTATTTTCCTCCTCCTTCTCCTCCCGGCTCCGTGACAGCCCGCCGCGCCGACGGCTCCCACGGGCGCAGCATCCAAGAACCTTCAAAAGCGGCTGATTACCCCCACCCCCACCCCCACCCCCACCCCCACCCCCCTTCCCCGGTTCAAGGCTGAATAGCTCTCCAATAGAATTCTTATTCCTCGCGTGAAAGGCTCGTCTTATCCCTCTCCCAGCGCCGAGAGGAACGTCTTCAGGTTC
>NC_091574.1:15419907-15432407 GCF_042767895.1 Penaeus vannamei
AATAATAATAATAATAATAATAATAATAATAATAATAATAACAATAATACCAATAATGATAATAATGATTATAATAATAATAACAATGAGAATCACAATAAGCATAATAACAAAAGCAATGAAATCAATAATGAAAACAATAATGACAATACTACTACTGCTTCTAATACTACTAAAAATAATAATGACAGGTATGATACTACCAATAATAATAGCTATTATTATGATAGCAAAAATGTCAATAAAATAATAAGGATAATACTCATAGTAATAATAAATAACAAAACAGCGATGCTAATGATAAGGTTATTAACATTAAAAACTATAATAGTATTGATATCTTTAGAGAGGATATTAGTAAAAACGATGATAGTAATAGTAATAATATTTATGATGTTGATTATAATGAGGAAGATGACGTAAGCATCTTCCACATTCACTATGATTGGCGTTGCCTAAAATGTAAAAAAAAAAATAATAATAATAAAAAAATAAATAAATAAAAAATAAAGAAATCAATAAAAAAATAAAAATAGTGAGTTGTATTTATTTGCTTTACACTTTAGGGAGTTTCATACTAAAAAGCATTTGTCAGAAAGCAATTTTTAGTACTTTATCATTGTGTGTCAAATCCCAATAACGCCTTTTTATAGGGAAACGCAAATGGGATTTGTAGAATATGGCAAAAAGTTTTTGTCATGTTTAAAGATTCCACAAAATTATTTGGGAAAAAGTAGATTCACTGATAAAAACATTTAGGGTTTTTAACTCCGATACTGGGACGAAAATTAAAATGAATGTGGTTTAGTAAAAGTTGAGCAAAATTGGGACAACAGAAATCAGAAGGAAGAAGTAACAAAACTGCTAATCCAGGGTTAAACTTTGGCGTTTGCTGGTCAGCGAGATTCTACAAAATAAAATGAAGAATAAAGTCAAAGATATTTTCAGCGCGTCTTTTTAAGAATAGCAATTTGAAATCTGGAAATTTAATTCAACCCCAGAAATCCTGGAAATCTGAATCCAGATTGAAATGTTGCTTGATAATGCATTAGCATCGTGGAAGAAGAACGCGGGCTCATATGCATTCAAAGTTGTATTCTTATTATTTTTATTATCATAATAATAATAATAATTATTATTATTATTATTATTATTACTATTATTATTATTATTTTTTATTATTATTATTATCATTACTATAATAATAATAATAATAATAATAATAAGGATAATAATTATCATTATTATTATTAATATTATCATTATCATCATGTTTATCATTAAAATTATTATTATTATCATTATCAATATCATCATCATCATGTTTATTATTATTAGAATTATTATCATAATCAATATCATCATCCTCATAATCATAATTATCAAGAGTATCATTATTTTTGTTTTCAATATTATCATTGTTGTTATTATTATTATCATTATTATTATTAGTAGTATTCCTATTAGTTATTGATATCAGTATGATTGTTAATCTTCTTATTATTGGTGTTAGAATTTCCATTATTAGTAATATCATTATTATTATTATTATTATTATTATTATTATTGTTATTATTACTATTATTATTAATATTTCTATTACCATGTATCATCGTTATTTCTCTCATTATTCTTGATGATATTATTATTATTATTATTATTATTATTATTATTATTATTATTATTATTGTTGTTATTGTTATTATCATTACTAATTATTATTATTACCATTACTAATTATTATTATAATTATCATTATTAATAATGATAATAATAATAATTATTATTATTATTACTATTGTTATTATTACTATAATAATAATAATAATAATTATTATTATTAATATTATTATTATTATTATCATTATTATTATTATTTATTAATATCTTTTTTTTTACTATCATTATTTTTAATATTATCATTGTCTTTATTGATATCCTCAATAATGTTAATATTATTATCATTATAATTATTATCATTATTATTATTTCTTATTATTATTATTATTATTATTGTTATCATTATTATTATTAATGTCGTTATTTTTCTCAGAATTGTTATGACTATCATTATCATTATTGTCATTATTGTGTTCTTATAGTCTTTATTTTTATCACTTGTATAATTAATATTAGTTATATTATTATTGCTACTACTTTTATTTTTGTCATTATCATTATCATTATTACTATTATCATTAAAATAATAATTGTTTTTATCATCGACATCATTGCCATAATTATCATTATTATTGTTATTATTATCCTTGCTATTATTAGTATTGTTATTATTATTATTATTCTCATTATTGTCATTGGTATTTGTGTATCATTTGTATTATTATTATCATTATTATTATTACTGTTATTATTAACATCATTATCATTATTGTTATTATTAACATCATTATCATTATTGTTTTTATCATCATTGCAATCATTAACGTCATCATTATTACTATCAATATCATCAGTGTTCTATCATTAATTTTATTATAACTACTGCCGTAATTATTTTTGCCAGATTTTCCATATATATATATATATATATATATATATATATATATATATATATATATATATATATATATATATATATATATATATATATATATAAATTTGCTTTAACTATCATTCTTGCTCTCTCACAACGAAGTAAATGAAATAATTACACTACAAAAGGAGACAAACTCTTTTGGCTCATGAAAAATTAAAACATCAAGATTATCTAATGATTTAATTAGATAATGGAATAATTTGAGTTACTTTGATCTTTTGACGTACAGATAAAGTCAGAACTTCAGCTAGCGAGGAGTAAATAACACTCTGGTGATATTTCATGTTTCCGTTATGTTTGTATGTATATATATATATATATATATATATATATATATATATATATATATATATATATATATATATATATATATATATATATATATGTATGCATGTATGTATGTATGTATGTATGTATCTATCAGTCTATTTATTTATCTGTCTATTGAATTATCTATCTATCTATCTATATAACTGTAAACAATTACGTAAAATAATGAAACATTCGTTCCCACAGATTAAATTCAACTTTGTTTCTGTTAACTTCTATAACATTCACTCTCTTTAAAAAGAGGACGCCTCTGCTCTCAAAACCATGTTCAAATACCGTATGTATCTTTAAATGTGCTAAATGTAATGCTACGTACATTGGATCGTCTACGCGAAGGTTCAAGCATAGAATACCTGAACATGTTGGTAAATCTATAAAACTTGCCTACCTTTGAGCAGACTGTAATTCTTGTTTGGTATCTCAACTTTACATATTTTTCCATAATGTTTCTTTTTTTAAAATTATATTTGGCATTTTCATGTTGCTCCTTTTATGAATTATACTTTTTTTTTGTTTCTTGTTGTGTCAAATTATATGTTATGTTCATTATTTTCTAATGCACTGGATCTACATCTCATTCTCATTCTCTTTCTCTCTCTCTCTCTCTCTCTCTCTCTCTCTCTCTCTCTCTCTCTCTCTCTCTCTCTCTCTCTCTCTCTCTCTCTCTCTATATATATATATATATATATATATATATATATACATAGAAAATAGAAAAGCAAATGAAAATTAAGGAATTCTTACTGAACTAACCAATCGATCGCATGAAACATAAAAAGACATTGAAGAATTAGACTTCCTCGTACAAGAAACCTTTTAAGACAAGTCGAAAAGATTATCAGGACGTCTTTGTTGAGGCCGAAGGGAAAAAATGGAGATACCAACTTGGCCGAAATTACGTTGGGTGTTAGTCGGTCCTTTGGCATTTTTTCCCCCTTCGGATTTTCTCCTGTCTGTCTCAATTAGCTCTTTCTTTCTGTATCCTCTCTTTCTTTCCTTTACATGCCTGTTTATTTACCTCTTTATCCTCAACGCTCTCACTCAGTCCCTCCTATACTCCTACACAAAGGAAATTAAGTGTACGTGTAAAGGTTTTATTTTTATTTTGCATCTGTAGATAAAAAAAAGAAGTTATTACATAATAAGAATAGTACATTAGAATTGACGTCAGCGAAAGAACTTTGATGATTATGATTACTTCGATCTTATCTCTTGATACTGATATACATAGAACTCTCTCTCGCTCTCTCAAACACGTTTCTGTCTGTATGTACGTATTGATGTACATTATGTAAGTATCTAAACGTATGCAATACACTGCGTATATAACTGCATAAACAACTGTATATAACATACGCATATATCCTCTGAACGTCTCTGCATCTGTGTATTCATGTAAGTCCATAAAAAAGATACCAGAGAGCATTCAGGCAAAAGTGAGCCGCATAAGTTCTACAGAAAAGGAGAAGCTCCACATCCTGACCTTCCTCTGAAGGGTCTTTATGAACCACAATAGTTCCCTTAACACGATAAGACTCTAAAAGGGTCTTTGCCGCAGTGTGTACGTTCTTCCTTCTGTTTCCATTCCTCAGTTCCAGATCTTGTAGACAGGGTCGCATCGAGTCGTTTCTCCTGTTATTTTTTTCCTCTTGGTCTTTTTTCTCCAATGTTCGTAGGTATGTCTTCTTCCTTTCTTTTTATTTTTTTCCATTCTATATTCTGTTCTTTCTCTTGTATCTCTGTTATTCTCTCTTTTTCTCTTTCACTCTCAAACATCTCTCTCTCGGGTCACATTTTAGGCCAAAGCTGCTGCCTTATCTCAGAACAGCTTCTCCAAACCCATTTTTCATTTTTCGTGTAGCTTAGTGCTCGTTTTATGAAGAAAATTGGCTTAAGCAAATAGCGCTTTGATATCGGCCATTATGCACACACGCTTTGACGAAATTACACGAAAGTAGTGGAAATATATTTGAAATACACGTGTGTACATGCAAACATGCGTTCTTGCATTCATATGTATGCGTGGTTACATACACCTACTCTTGTATACACGGTACTACCCCCCCCCCCCCGTCTCTCTCTCTCTCTCACACACACACACAAGCAGAAAACCCCAAGCGCACGCACATCACAGGGACATTTCACAAACACGAAATCGCGTTTTCTATCCTCAGTAATAAAGGAATTATGCTCCGTTAAAACTACCACGAGAGAGATGGCTCATTTTTTTATATGAAGACTCAGTCCAGTTTCGAAATCAAAGGCTGTTTTTTTCGTTTTTATATTATGATTTTTGTGGAATGGGGGGAAGGGGTCGTCAAGTGGAATTTCCTTTGATCTTATACGTGGCGGATTAATCTCTATTCTTATGCTTCTTTCTCTCTCTCTCCCACCCTCCCTATTTCTCTCTCTCTTCCTTCCTTCCTTCTCTTTTTTTCTCGTTCGCGCTCGCGTTTTCTGTCTTTGTCTGTCTGTTATGCCCGAGGGTGTGAGACGCTAACCTGTGAAATTTGATAAGAGACAACAGAACGGTAAACAGAACGAGATGACAGAACTGAATTTCTACATATATACTCCATATTCTATCGTGGGTCTTCCAGCTACGCAGTATAATCATCGCTAGCCTTTCAATGGGATGTTACAAGCTCCTCAATCTCCATCGTAAACATACCCAAGGGTGACACACTTGCATATTGCTTACCTGAACAGAATCTCCGAAATCGCTCCCTCAATTTCATTGGACGATGAGAAGGAAACGGAAGTGAGGCATTGGTTTCTATGAAGCTTTACCGAAGTAGTGTACACAAGCAAATCCAGTCATTCTGGTGAAGTATGAGGGATTAGGTTGGATGCATCGGTGAATTAGGGACGTATGGACCAGCTGAAAGGCAGATTCGGATTCTTCGCTTTGTAGTTCTCTTCGCACTTTTCTCTTCGTTTCTTGTAGATGTGTGTTTATTCTCCAGATCTTCCAGATGCCAAATTCTTACAGGGACACGATGTCAGAGATTTGGGGGTTGTTAAGGCGATCGTATATACTCACTTTAAGGCGTATGAGTTGCGTCAGTGTTGGTGAACATTTATAGGTGGAAGACTAAACTTCCTTGTTACTATAGGTGCTCTTTTGTGTATGTCATTATTATTATTATTTTTTTTTTTTGTTAGTTGTTCCTTCTATATTGATATTGAATGTCTTATGTTGAATGCGTCGTATGAGTCTTAGATAAAGGATATATAAATAGGTAGATAGATGGGTATTCAGTATGAAAGACTGAGCCACTTCTTTCTATTCAATGGTATACATAAATATTCTGCTCTGCCATTAAAAGTTTTGCGTATACGTGGCACCCTTATAATCCTTGAATAGAGCACTAATAATGCTTATTTTCATCATAAATAGAAAAGATGGATGGAATACCACAAATATTTCGCTGTTTCAGGCCAATAGATTCCTCTTGATGACAGTTTTATTTTAAATGCTGGATTTTATGTGTAATATATATGTAAATGATTGTTGTCGGATACATTTTTGAATAGCAACTGAGCTTTAAAGTATAATTACGGTAGGTTATATGGCCACGTTTAAAGACCACCCTCCCCCCCCAAAAAAAAAAATGGCATCAAAATTTAAATGAATACAATTATTAGTATCACCTTTTTCCTGGGGACACTTGATATAAATTTTCACTATCAATGTTCGTGTGCATGAGCGTATATTTGTCTGTCTGTGTTTGAATTTGAGTATATACGTGCGTAACTTTTTATCAAGAACGCAATCAAGTGTAAAGTAAGAACAAAAAGTACACAGAAAAATATTTGAATGAATTTCCACAAAATCAGCAGTGCCCTGAATCGATCGCCCCCCCCCCCATTTCTCTCTATAATTAAAATTAGTATAAAAAGGTCTATGCACTACAGCCGTTGCGCTGAATATGCAACGTTTATATAAACTCTAGACATATTTTGAAGGGATGTCGTTAAGACATCATTATCGACTTTTTTCTTTACTATTAACATAAGAAATGTTTCGGAATCCTTCTTACAACAGAAATATCACGACGGTTTAATTCATGAAAATGTATTATTTATGCTACAGTACGGCTGAATTTCAAACCGAAAATAATAAATAAATAAAATAAAAACAACGCTATCCATCACCACAGGAATAAACCGAAAGTATATTTCAGAGATGCAACAAAAGAATATAAACAAGCGGATTTTGTCTTCGACCTCCTAATACTGCCAAATCTCTGACACTTTCCAAGTTTTGACATCTGGAATATCTGGAGATTAAACCCATATCTACAAGCAGAGAAACGTGTGAAGAAACTGCAATGCGAAGAATCCGAATCTGCCTTTCAGCTGGTCCATATGTCCCTAATTCACCGGTGGATTCTACCTAATCCTTTATACTTCCTTGGAATGATTGGGTTTGCGTCTGTATATTCCTTTGTAAAAGCGACAGAAACCAGAAACTGAATCCTGTGTCCTCCTCATCGCCCAGTGAAGCCGAGGGAGCGGTTTCGGAGATTCTGCTAAAGTAAGCGAACTGGGTATGCTTACGGCAGAAAATGAGAACCTTGTAACATTCCAGTGAAAGGCTAGCGATGATTGTACTACGTAGCTGGAAGACCCACGATAGAGTATGAAGTATATATGTAGAAATTCAGTTGTGTTCTCCGTTCTGTTTTCACTTATTAATTTGCACAGATTAGCGCTGCATGAGACGTAGACGCAGCTGCCTCACACCCTCGGGCATAGCGACAACAAAATAAAATAGAAAAGAGAGGCAAACATAGAAAACGCGCTCGCAGGAGAGAGGAAAGAAGGAAGGAAGAAGAAAGAAAGAAAGGAAAAGAGGGAGAGAGAGAGAGAGAGGCAGACAGAGAGAAAAGGAGAGGGAGAGAGAGAGAGAGAGAAGGAGAGGGGGGGGGGGAGAGAGTAATTCACCATTATATGATCAAAGGACATTCCACTTGACGACCCCTTCCCACACAAAAAAGAAAGAAACAAAACAAAAACGAAAAAAAAACTTTAGTGCTTTGATTTCGAAACTAGACCAAGTCTTGATATAAAAAATGTGCGCCGTCTCTCAGTGTAATTTTAACAAAGCATAACTCAATTTCGTTTATTACTGAGGATAGAAAACGCAATTTCGTCTTTATGAACTGTCCTTCTGCTTGTGTGCGTGCGTGCCTGTGTGAGTATGCGTGTATGTGAGCCTTCGTCTATATAAGGGTCATGTATATGAATGCATGTGTGCATGTCCATTCCTGCATTTACAAATATATTTCCACTACTTTTCTTTAATTTCCTCAAAGCGTATGTGTATTACGGCCGAAATCACATCGCTATTTGCCTAAGCCAATTTCCTTCTCCTTCATAAAGCGAACACTCAGCTACACGAAAAATGAGAAACGGGTTTGGAGAAGCTGTTCCGAGATAAGGCCGCAGCTTTGGCCTAAAATATTGCTTGGAGAAGGCCTGCACTTTTTGCGAAGCCCCAAAGAAAAGAAAGAGGATTGGAGGAAGACAGAGAGAGAGAGAGAGACTGAGACTGAGGGAGAGGGAGAGGGAGAAAGAGACAGAGACAGAGGGAGAGAGGAAGGGAGGAAGAGATAGAGAGCTACATCAATTTAGGTCATTGCCAATCTTGTGGAAACTCATTTAAATATTTATTGTACCTTTTATCTTTACTGCATTTTAATCATACAGCTGATTGCGTTCTTGTTAAATGCACACGTAGATAGATTTATCATAGAGACACAAGAGTAACCAAATAGACAGACATATAGACACAAGAGTAACCAAATAGACAGACATATAGACACAAGAGTAACCAAATAGACAGACATATAGACACAAGAGTAACCAAATAGACAGACATATAGACACAAGAGTAACCAAATAGACAGACATATAGACACAAGAGTAACCAAACAGACAGACATATAGACACAAGAGTAACCAAATAGACAGACAGACAATTATACGCACATATACACGAACATCGACACTAGTACTAAAGTTTATATTAAATGTCCCCCCTCCCCCCAAAAAATAATTGATCATTTGGTGCTATTTTTTAGAACAATAAGCGTGGCTATATAACTTACCGTAATTATAATCTAAAACTCTGTACATATTCAAAAATAAAGCTTGTTAAAAAATAATTCATTGGACAGAGATATTTGTGGCAATCCATCCATCTTTTATGATTAATGGTATCATAATTGTAGTAATAAAGAGTGATAATATCAATCACAACATTTTTATCATGTAAATGGCTTTAAGTCCGATGTAGATTTAGCGCTTTCTGTCACTGAGTATTTTATCTATCCATCTATCTGTCTACCTCTCTCGCTTTCTCAGTCCAGGTCTGTTTCTCTCTTCCTTTGTTCTGTTGTGTATATATTATCGTGTCCAAGCTGTGTCTCATACAGAGCTATTCTCTTCGAAATCTTTAAGGGCTAATTTTGTGTGACAATATACGCCATATTCTACCAGGGGTCAAGCCTGTCGCAGAAATGTTACACGGTCTCCAGCCTCGATCATAAGCATGACCAATGGCGGCACATTTGCGGTTCGATTAGTTTAACACAAGCTCGGAAATCGCTGCTTCAGTTTTCTAGGTCGACAAGAAGGAAACCGGAATGAAATATTAGTTTCTAAGTAGCTATATGTTTACCGGGAAATGTACGCATGAAAATTAACAGCGTTTGTGAAGGATGTGGGACTGGGTAGAATTCGTCACGGAATTGCGGATATATTAAACAGTGAAATGTATTATCGTTGCTTTATAATTTCCTTCAGCTCCTATTTGTGCGGCTACTGCAAAAATACGCGAAATGTTAACATAAACGTGGCACTTATTAGCCTCGAATACGGATAAAGACACACTTGGTGCGTAAAGGGCTTTCTTTAGCAGTTGTTCACGAGACACTCTGTGGCTGGTTATTCATTTCCGTGAAACACGCGCTTGTAGTTGTACATGTAGTGTTTGTAATTTGTAATTATCTTTTTACCAGTATTATTCTGGGCTGTGTCCGTTTCTTTACTTATGATTTACTCTCTTATCCTTGTATATCACTTGATGTAAGCGAAGAACAATATTATTAAGTCTCTCTATATTTTTTTTGAGGCAGAACACAAATTCATAAGAAATTAGCGACCTGGTCAGCACATGCTGATGGTGATATTCATTTGGATTTCTAGATTTTACCGTAACGGAATAATGTCTGCTAATGGTGTTTATTTAATTAATTAATTTTGTGGTGGATTGAAGGGTTATAAAGGTGTCACGTTTATGCGAAACGTTTTAATTTGTGTTCTTAGCCTGTTCAAGAAATCAACATCTATTTCTAATGCGATGATCGGTTAAATTCGTCATAAACAGTAAATGCTAGATAAAAGTAAATGTTTCATATAAAACAGATAAACGAATAAATTTAGGGTTGGAGATTTATACTGTCATTATATATTGCTTTCAGATCCTAGAAATCTCTAATGATTATTTTATAATAGAGCAGAATATTTGTGCATAGCATTACATATAAAATAGTGACTCAGTGATGAATTTTGAACATCTATATACCTATTTATATATATATCCTATATCTTAGACTCGAAAATAACCTTTCACGGGAATTTTACAAGATTCTGTCTATCGTACACACAACCAAGGGTGACACTTACAGTTCGCAAACGAGAACAGAATCTCCGAAATCGCTCCCTCAATTTCACTGGACGATGAGAAGGAAACGGAAGTGAGGCATTGGTTTCTATGTAGCTTTCCCGAAGTGGTATACACACGCAAACCCAGTCATTCCGGTGAAGTATAAGGGATTAGGTAGGATCCATCGGGGAATTAGGGACGTATGGACCAGCCGAAAGGCAGATTCGGATTCTTCGCTTTGCAATTCTCTTCACACTTTTTTCTTCGATTCTTGTAGAAGTGTGTTTATTCTACAGATCTTCCGGATGTCAAAATCTTACAGGGAAACGATGTCAGAGATTTGGGAGTTGTTCAGGAGATCGTATATACTCACTTCCAGGCGTATGAGTTCCGTCAGTTTTCGGGAACATTTACAGACGGAAGACAAACCTTCTTTGAACGCGTTGTTGTAGTTGCCGTTTTTTCTGTTATTTGCAATCATTTTTATCGTAACTATTGTTTTTATTGTTTAATGCTTCTTATGAGTCAGATATAGGATATATATAGATACGTAGATAGATATTCAATATGAGTCACTGAGCCACTTATTTATATTCAATGCTATACATAAATATTCTGCTCTATTAAAAGAGACCATAAATATCCTTAGAATCTGGAAATTATATATAATAGCAATATAAATCTCCAGGCCTGTTTCTTTTTATAAAATCTTTGCCGATATATAAATTTAATTGATTGCATGTTATCTTGTTGAACAGGCTCAGAACATGGAAAATTTATAAAGTTTAGCATAAACGTAGCACTCTTATAACCCATGAATAAACCACTAAACAGAAATGTTAGTTTTCATCACATTCATAAAGAAAATATGAGTCGCTAAATTCTATAAATCTGTGTTCCGGTTCTAAATCCTGCAGAGTGATACCACAAAATGTACGAGGATTTTAAAGATATAAATATACCTAATAATACTGTTCGTTTCCCACAGGCAGAAATAAACAAAGCTAAGTGTGGAAAAATAAGGAAACAGACATCTTCCAAGGTACACGTACAGAATAGAAGAAAAGAAAAGAAAAGAAAAGAAAATGCGATATAAGAACAATTACGACCTATATCTACAACCGTTTGTTACACCGAAAAGAATGACCAGTCTTTTACGCACCAGCTGTAAAATTTAAGCGCTTTTCTGTATTGTTTTCAGATATCTAACATTACATTCAATGACGGATTCTACCCAATCCCTTATTCTACAGAGATGTATAGCATACCGTGGTAAAGCTAGAGCTACACAAGACCAATATTTCATTAATTTTTTCCTTTCTAACGACCTAGGAAGTTGAAGCAATGATTTCGGAGATTCTGGTCAACTGGTCGAACCGCAAATGTGTCATCCTTGGCAATGTTTACAGCTGAAGGCCGTTTAACATTTGTCCGACAGACTTAATCCCTGGTAGAATATGGAGTATCATCTGTTCCTCAATATTAGTCCTTAATGATTCGAATACGTTGACGTTGTCCGAGACACAGTTTCGGCACAATAACAGAATATAACGGAAGCAGACACAAAAAATCATCGATTGAGAGTAAGGTATAGACAGATAGATAAATACTCAGAGAAAACTGCCAAATCTACCGAATTTAAAGCCATCTACATGATAGCTAGAAAATAATATTGACGTGAATCATTACTAATTGCTGTGCTGTGTCTATCAGTCTTGCAAACCTGCGTTCAATCCCGCACGCGGCCAGTGATGGTAACCCCGGCCATCCCTTGCACACAGAGAGAGATTTGGAAGCAAATGAAAATAGATAGTATGTCACAGCAAAGAATATCCTTTGTAGCAAATCTTAATAAACTAAATCTAAAATCTAATTACCACAATCATAATATCATTAACCATGAGATGGATGGATTCTTACTATTTCTGGTCGTTAAAT
>NC_091574.1:15434907-15439907 GCF_042767895.1 Penaeus vannamei
AATAGAATGAAACGAAATGCGAAACGTTATTATTTTCCATGTTCTGAGCCTGTTCAGGAAGTTAAATTCATCATAAACAGTTACTGGTATATAGCAGCATAAGGTTAAAAATTGCATTAATAAATTCAGGCATGGAGATTTATCTTGTCATTATACAATGATTCCAGATTCTAGAAATATCCGATTTATGATTAGTTTTGTAATAAAGCAGAATATTTAAGTATATAATTACATGTATAAAGTGGCTGAATGCCTCATGATTAACATCTCTCTCTATCTCTATATTCTATATCAAAGAGTCATAAGACGGTTTCAACATAAACCATTCTTTATCCATAACGACAAAGCAGCAGCAACAACAACAAAAAAAGCTACAACAAAAATGACAATAGATACACTCACACAAAACGAAATGGCAACTACAACACAAATATATGTTCAAGGAAATTTTGTCTTCCATTTATAAATGTTCACCCAAACTAACGGAAGTCATACGCCTGGAAGTGAGTATATACGATCTCCTTAACGACTCCTAAATCTCTGTTATCGTGTCCCTGTAAGAATTTGACATCTGGAAGATCTGGAGAATAAACACACATCTACAAGAAACGAAGAGAAAGGTGCGAAGAGAATTGCAAAGCGAAGAATCCGAATCTGCCTTTCGGCTGGTCCATACGTCCCTAATTCACCGATGGATCCTACCTAATCCCTTATACTTCACCGGAATGACTGGGTTTGCGTGTGTACACTACTTCGGGAAAGCTACATAGAAACCAATGCCTCACTTCCGTTTCCTTCTCATCGTCCAGTGAAATTGAGGGAGCGATTTCGGAGATTCTGTTCAGGTAAGCGAACTGCAAGTGTGTCACCCTTGGGTATGTTTACGATGGAGATTGAGAAGCTTGTAACATTCCATTGAAAGGCTAGCGATGATTATACTGCGTAGCTGGAAGACCCACGATAGAATATGGAGTATATGTAGAAATTCAGTTCTGTTCTCTGTTATGTTCTCCGTTCTGTACTCTTATAAAATTGCATAGATTAGCGCCGTATGAGACGTAGACGGGGCTGCTTCTCACCCTCGGGCATAATATTAGACAATTAAATACAATAAAAGATGAGGAAGACAGTGATAGGTAGTTAAAGAGCGCGCGCACGAGAAAGAGAGAAAAAAGAAAATGATGGAAGGAAGGGAGAGAGAGAAATAGGAAGGGGGGGAGAGAAGCATAGAAATAGAGAGATTAATCCGCCACGTATGAGATCAAAGGATATTCCACTTGACGACCCCTTCCCCCCACTCCACAAAAAATAATAATATAAAAACGAAAAAAAAACAGCCTTTGATTTCGAAACTGGACTGAGTCTTGATATAAAAAACTGCGCCATCTCTCTCGTGGTAGTTTTAACGGAGCATAACTCAATTTCCTTTATAGCTGAGGATAGAAAACGCGATTTCGTGTTTATAAAATGTCCCTCTGATGACGGTCAGAACGACAACAAAATACAATAGAAGATGAGAGATAGAGAAAAGGCGCGCGCACGAGAGAGAGAGCGAGAGAAAGAGAGAAAATGGCAAGAGAGAGAGAGAGAGAGAGGTGGAGGGGGCAAATACACAAGAGAGTAATCCACCATGTATGAGATCAAAGGACACTCCACTTTACGACCCCCCCCCCCCCACCCCCACGCCAGACACCCACTCAAAAAAAGATGAATGAGAGTAAAAATGAGTAAAGATAAATAAAACACGAAAAAAGACGGAAAAAAAATTTAGTCTCTGATTTCGAAACTAGACCGAGTCTTGATATAAATGTGCACCGTCTCTCTCTGAGTAGTTTTAACGGAACATAACTTAATTTGCTTTATTACTGAGGCCAGACAACGAGATTTCGCATTCATTATGACGGATCCGTGGGCGTGCGCGTACTTGGTTTTTTTTTGTGTGTGTGTGTGTGTGTGTGTGTGTGTGTGTGTGTATGAGTGCGTGTGTGCGTGAGCCTTCGTGTATGTAAGGGTGCATGTATATAACAACGCATGGACGCATGTTTAAAAGTTCATTCAAATATTTCAAATATTTTATCAATATTTTTGTTTAATTTCGCTAAATCGCTTGTGCATTATGGCCGAAATCACAATGCCGTTTTCCGAAGCCAGTTTCCTTCATAAAACGAACACTGTGAACTACACGAAAAATGAAAAACGGATTTGGATAAGGCTGCATATTTGGGCTGGAATGTAGCTAAAAGTCCTGTATTTTTTTCAAGACTTGTGTTTTACTAGAGTGATATAAGAGAGAAAGAGAGAGAGAGGGGGGGGGGGAGGGAGAGGCAGCGAAATAGAGAGCGAGAGCGAGATAGAGATAGCGAGAGAGAGGGAGCGAGCGAGCGAGTGAGCGAGCGAGAGAGAGAGAGAGAGAGAGAGAGAGAGAGAGAGAGAGAGAGAGAGAGAGAGAGAGAGAGAGAGAGAGAGAGAGAGAGAGAGAGAGAGAGAGAGAAACAAATCTATACAAGTCATTGCCAATTTTGTGGAATTTCATTCAAGTATTTTTCTGTGTACCCTTTGTCCTTATTATACAGACACAAGCACAGAGAGACAGACTGACGGACAGACAAATCTACGCACGCGCACACAAAAATCAACACTTAATTTTCATATATATTACATATTCAAAATCTACTATTTAAAATAAAACTGTCATCAAAAACAAAAAACAAAAAAAATATTGGCCAGAATCAGCGAGAGATTGATGGTAATCCATCCATCTTTTATGAGTAATGGTATTATAATTGTAGTAATAGGAATATCAATCATATTTTTTTCTGGTTATCATGTAAATGACTTTAAATTCGGATGTAGATTTGGCAGCACTTTCTTTCACTGAGTATTTTATCTATCCATCTATTTATCTGTCATTCTCTCCCTCTCCATCTATTTATCTGTCATTCTCTCCCTCTCCATCTATTTATCTGTCATTCTCTCCCTCTCCATCTATTTATCTGTCATTCTCTCCCTCTTCATCTATTTCTGTGTATCTCTTCCTTCTTTGTTCTGCTGTGTCTATAACATCGTGCCCAAGCTGTGTCGCATACAGCGCTAATCTCTTCGAAATCCTTAAGGGCTAATATTGTGTGAAATGATATACTCCATATTCTACCAGGGGTCAAGCCTGTCGCAGGAATATTACATGACCTTCAGCATCGGTCGTAAGCATGGCCAAGGGCGGCACATTTGCGGTTCGACGAGTTGACCAGAAGCTCCAAAATCGTCTTTCAACTTCATAGGTCGTTTAAAAGGAAATGCGGTCGAAATATTAGTTTCTATCTATACACATGAAAACTTAACAATGTCTGAATTATGGATATACTGAGCGGTGAATTCTATTTTCGTTCGTTTATAATTTGCTTCACTTCCTCCCTTCCCTTTAAATCTTGTAGTTGTGTTGCTATTGCCAAAATACGCGAAATGTTAGTATCTAACAAAAGCGTGTTGTTAGATATCGGAAAACTATACAGAGAAGCGTATAAACAGGGCCTGTGTTTAAAGCTTTCTCTAGCGAATATTCATGAGGTACTCTATAGCAGTTTTTTCTGTGAGATTAATGGTTGTAGTTGTAGATCATATGTTCTTATTTTATAGTTATTATTACTTTTTTTACGTACACTTTTGGCTGTCTCTTAACTTGTGATATACAGTCTTTTCTTTTTTTCTTCTTTTTTATTACCTGTGAGCAGTAAACCATATTATCAAGTCAATTTACTTTTTTTCATTTTTCTTTTTCTTTAAATCCTCGTACATTTTGTGGTAGCAATCGGAAAGCATACAGATTCTATTAATTTAGCGACTTGAATAAATAAATTCAGGCCTGGAGATTTACATTGTCATTATATATTATTTTCAGATTTTAAAAATATCTAATTTATGATTTTTTTTTAAAGAGCAGATATTTATGTTTAGCCTTGCGTAGAAAGAACTGGTTCAATGATTCATATTGAATATCTATCAAATTGTCTATATATATCAAACAAGACTAATAAAAAAATCCTGCCCATTTAATATAAAACTGATATTCATAGCAACAAAACAGCAGCGACAACGAAAACAAAAGCTACAAAAAACAGCAATTATAACAAAAAGAAGAAGAAGAAAGAATATACGTTCAAACAAATTTTGTCTTTCGTCTAAAAATGTCACCAGCCTTTGAGCATTTCACACGAATCGCAAATCTCTGACATCGTCTCCCTGTAAGAGTTTGACAACTGGCATATCTGGAAAATAAACAATCTACAAGAAACGAAGAGAAAAGTGTGAAGATAATTGTAAAGCGAAGAATCCGAATTGCCTTTCAGCTGGTCATACAATCCAAATTCACCGATTATACTTCATTGCAGTGATTGGGTTTGCGTGCGTATATTTCTTTGATAAACCTTCATAGAAACCAATATTCCAATACTGTATCCTTCTCATCGTCCAATGAAGTTAAAGTCGTAATTTCAAAGATGCGGATCAAGTAAGCAAACTGCAAGTGTGTCACCCTTGGGTATGGTTACGATAGAGACTGAGAAGCTTGTGACATTCCAGCGAGACTAGTGATGATCCTGATACGTAGCTGGAGAACCCAAAAAAGAGTAAGGAGTATATATGGAAGAAATACCGTTCTGTTTGTTCTCTCTTATTAATTTGCATAGGTTAATTAACGCTGTATGTGATAGAAGGAGAAAGACAAAACATACAAAACGAGAGAGAGAGAGAGAGAGAGAGAGAGAGAGAGAGAGAGAGAGAGAGAGAGAGAGAGGGAGAGAGAGAGAGAGAGAGAGAGAGAGACCGGCCGACCTTCCCCATTCCACAAAATATCGTAAAATAACAAACGATTTTTTTTTTGCGCTTTGATATTAAAACTGGACCGACGCTTGATATAAAAAATATGCGCCGTCTCTCTCAAGGTAGTTTTAACGAAGCATAACTCAATTTTCTTTATTACTGAAGACATAAAACGAGATTTCGTG
>NC_091574.1:15484907-15492407 GCF_042767895.1 Penaeus vannamei
TTTTGATATGATGACAAAAATGATGATAATAAAACTAATGATAATGGTAGTAAAGATGATGTTGACTATAACAATCATGATAATGGTAATAATAATGATCATAACGATAACAATAATGATAATAATAACATTAATGGAAATGATGATAATAACAACAAAAATGATAATGACAACAATAATGATAGCAATGATAATGATATTAATAATAATAACGATAAGAATGATGATGATCATCATCATAATAACAACAATATTAATAATAATGATAATCATGATAATGAGTTAAAAGCTTACACGATATTCTCAGGCATAATTGTTGACGGGAAATCGCCATGGCAGAATCATACTCAGCGCATTTGCAAAAATGGAGTAAATCCATCGATAAGCTGATAATTAAGAAAAAACGGACTATTCAAAACCTATAGTACTGCAATGACGTCAGGAATAATGTTTTGAACACCAATCTCCATCCTGTCTTAATCAAGCAAAAACAGATAAGAATGACTACTGATGCTTAAGTTCATCGGCCTGGTGCTCATCGCTTAGAAGAATATGTTTAAAATCAGAAACTAAATAATCACGTACCCCTATTTTTAGACCGTACATCTTCAACGCATAATACAAGCCCTCGAGGTTATACATACTTATACGTATATATGTTATATGTAGAAACAGAGCTTGTTTATGACTGTCAAGACCGATGTCCAAAGGTAAGCTACGATGATTCCAAACTACGAACATATTACCAACTAACTTGCAGAATATTGTCAAACGTATAACGTGAAATCAACGTAAAGCAATACATTCTGCGTTCTTATCCTTCGGCTAAAGCTATCTGTTAATGTTCTTGATAATTATTGTGTTTAATATCAATCCATGTGTTGTAACAAAACATATATAATATCCTTGTACATGCTGATGATTACTGCTGTTATCTTGATGTTGTGTCCTTAAAAAATGATGATAATAATAGTGATAATGATAATAATGTAACGATTAATAAGAATAATGATGATAATAAAATATAATAATAAGAACACAAATTATCATACGGATAGTGAAGATAATAATAATAATATAAATAATAATAATGACAATAAAACTAACATTGTAAATGATAATGACGGTGATGCAATAGAGAAAATGTAAAATTAAGAAGGATAATAATAATAATAATAATAATAATAATAATAACAATGATGATGATAATGATAATAATGATAATAAAATAATAATGATAATAATGATAATAATAAGAACAATAACGATAATGATTATCATTATGAAAATAATAATGATAATGCTGAAAATAAAAGTAATGATGACAATAACAAAAATGAAAATGATAATGTTAATAAAAATAACAACAATAACAATAAAAATAATAACAGTAATAATGACAATTATAATAAAATAATGCTGATAACAATTATAACAATCATTATCATAGTAGTAACAAAATCAATAATAATAATAATAGTAATAAAAATGATAATAGCAATGATAATAAATACTAATAATAGCAGTGATAATAATAAGAATGTAATAAAAATAATACTGATGATAATAATAATAAAATATGATAATAACAATGACAGTGCTAATGATAACGATCTAAAATTATAATTAAAACAGTAATAGTATTATCAATAATGATGATTGTGATGATAGTGATGAGGATGAAGATGAAGATGATGATAAAGATGTAGATAAAGATAAAGATGGTGATAGTGTTTATGATATTGATAACAATAACAAAAATAATAATAGCAATGATAATAATAATGGGAAAAGTAATAGTGATAAACATAATAATGATAATAATTATTATAATGATGATAGTAAAAATAATGAAAAAATTATTAATAATGATACTAATAATAATAATAAAAATAATGATAATAATGATATAATAATGATGGTAATAATAATGATGGTAATAATAATAATGATAATAATAAGGATGATGATGATGATGATAATAATAATAATAATAATAATAATAATAATAATAATAATAATAATAATAATAATAATAATAATAATAATAATAATAATAATAATAATATAGATGATAATAATAATAACAATAATAATGATAATAATAATAATAATAATAGTGATAATAATGATATGAAGGATAATAATGACAAAAATATGATAATAAAAAAATGATAATTATAATAATAATAATAATAATGATAATAACAAAAACAATAATAATATTAATAATTACAACAATAACAATGATAATAATAATAATAATAGTAGTAGTAGTAGTAGTAATAACAATAATGATGATAATGATAATAACAATGATAATAATAATAATATTAACAATGACAATGATTATAGTAACGACAAAAACGTTAATGGTAATAATAACAATAAGAATAAGGCTAATGTAAATAATGATGTTGGTGATGATAATAACAGTAGTAATAATAATAATAAAAATAAAAATAAAAGGTCTAAAATCTTCATTTTACCCTGATCACCTCAACTTATTGCAAAATTTCAAAATTTTTGAGAAATTTCATCATGATCTGAAGAAGGAAGTGTTCTATGATCCACATTGCAAAGGTTCCAATTATGTTGACACCCACATTAAATATTTGGTATAAAACTTTATATTCCCACAATTCTGTCACAGATAATTATTTGCCTAAAGATGAGTACTTATCACTTAAGAACTTGCCTAAATCAAATGATGTAATAGTTACTAAGCCTATTAAGGGAAATGGCATTGTTCTGTTGAGCAAACAGGACAGGATGATGGATATTATCTCTCATACAAGTAATTTTAATCTGATTCAGAGAGATATTTTCTCAGTCTTGTTACAATGTGAAGGTAAAATTAACAGACTATCAAAATTGTTAACAATTGATGTAATAACTCAAGATACCTACCGAAATTTGTATGTAAAGGGATCAACACCTGGAATTATGTACGGTCTTCCGAAGGTGCATAAGGACGGAATTTCCCTACGTCCCATATTATCTGCAATTGGAACATGCAGTTAACAACTAGCTAAATTCCTTGTTCTAAGTCTAACATCACTAACCACAAATATATATACAGTAAAGGATTCCCTTACCTTTGCCAAAGAAATCACCATTTCGACAAGTGCTGTATGGTCAGTTATGATATTGCTTCATTATTTCCTAATATACCACTGAAAGAAACATGAACAACTTGTTTCAGACAGGTGAAACAGGCCAAGGCTTCTCGAAGGAAAATTTAAGGAAGATGCTTGAAGTGTCAGTCAAAGCTTGCCATTTCGTTTTAAATAACCAATTGTATATGCAGCGAGATGGCGTAGGAATGGGATCACCACTTGGTCCTACGCTTGCTAATGCATTTTTATGTCATTATGACCACATATGGCTTTCAAACTCCCCTATACATTTCAAACCTTTGTATTACAAAAGATTTGTCAAGATTTGTGAGTGATTTTCAAATCACTGGAACATATTCAGGAATTCCTTAGCTACCTCAGCTCGCAACACCCAAATATGAAATTTACTGTAGAGTATGAATAGGATGGAAAATTACCTTTTTTGGATGTGTACATTCATCACTCTGGAAACAGCTTTGACATTTCAATGTACAGAAAACCCTTTTTACTGGATTGTGTTAAAAATTCTCTTCATTCATCCCACTCACATATAAACGGAATCTAGTCAACACGCTCACCACACGAGCATACTACATTTGCTCTAACTGGACGTACATAACAGGAACTTTCATTCATCCGTGACCTCCTCTACAATAAACATTTTACCGATACATCCATCAGCAAAACTCTGAACATCTTAAGCATTAAACATTCCAACATTACGGTAACAAAGAAAATGCTCAACTTTCCCATCATCTACTCAGGCGAGCCAGCATTCAGTTAAAACTAAAAGTATCCAAACTAGTCAATGAATTCTACCCACAGGTCAAATTAAGTTATTTTCAGAACAAAGAACACTATTCAAAATCTTTTCAAATTCAAAGATACAGTACCCACTGAATTAAGATCTAACATTGTTTACAAATATACGTGTGATAGTATCATATATGTAAAACCACCAAACATTCGAAAACACGCATCTCACAGCATCTGCGTATTTCGCAAAGATTTTTCAGTCTTGGCAAGCACACCATACCAGCAGCAGCTCCTTATCATGGAGAGCAGACGAACATACATATATAAACCAACTCTTAACAACAATGAAACCTCCACACCACTCTTGTGACGTAAGTAGTGCCTTTTTGGTTGTGTATTTTTTCTTGTGTTTCGTTTTTTTTTTTTTTTTTTTTTATCCAGGCAGGTTTTCGTTTTAGCTGAATTCTTCCGTTCTTTCTGTACGAGTCATTTATGTTCAACTTTTTTTAGTTTTGATAATTTTTAATATTACTTTAGTTTTATCCTTTTCACATGTTTTATTAGTGTATTTTAAGTTATCTAATTTTATAAAGCCCACTTTAGGATTTTTTTTTTTTCATAGTAATCCATATATTGGACTTTCTCCCAATAGATGGGCTTGAGAATGGATTTATGTTAATTAATCCGAAACGTCTCCCGGTAAGAATAATGGCCCCAGACTTGGTGTTTTTGTTATTACTACTACTACTAATATTAATAATAATGATAATAATAATAGCAATAATGATGATGGTGATAATAATGATAATATTTATAATGGTAATCATAACAATAATAATGAAAATAATATTACGAGTAATAACGATAAAAATATAACACTGATAGTACTGATAACAACAATAACAATAATAACAATGATAAAGATGATGATGATGATAATGATAATGATAATGATAACAATAATAATAATAATAATTATAACAACAATAATGATAATAATATTTATGATGATGATAATAATAATAATAGTAAAAATAGCAATAATAATGATAATAGAAATGATAATATAAATAATAACAATAATAATAATATTGATAATATTGGTGATAATAAAACCACAATTTATGGATGGCCTAAAACTTTTCAAGAAAAAAAGAAAAAGAAGTGGACAGCCTTGTATCTACTGTCGAAGTGATTGATAATCAATGAGGAAATAGGAATGAAGTTTGGTATCAAGCAGTGTGGCTTCGGAATCATGAAACGAGGAAAATTGATTAAGAGCAATAGAATAAAACTGACGAATGGAGAGACAATAAAAGAAATGGAATATGAATCATCTCGGAATTTTAGAACGGGATAAAGTACAAGAGAGAGATGAACAGTTTGTTTAAGGCAAGATATGTTAGAGAGTTAAATTGGTTATGGAATCAAAATTCCACGGAAGAAACAATATCAAAGTAACGAACACCTGGGTTGTATTTCTCATGAGATATGGAATAGGTTAATCCAATGGTACAAGGAAGAACTACAAGCCATTGATAGGAAAACTAGAAAGCTTATGACCATGAATAGGGAATTACACCCACGAAGCGATGTTGCAAGGGTTTAGGTGGCAAGGAAAAAAGGAGGAAAGGGTTTGATTAGTTCCGGAAGTTCTATCCAAAGAGAAGAGAACAACCCAAGTTGGTATGTTGGTAACAGCGATGAGGTCATGTTGAGGAAAGTGGCGGTGATAGGAATGGTGAATACGGAGGAAGCAGTGAGGCCAAGCGAATATAAGATCGCAAAGAAAGGAAAGAGAAAGAAATGCACGGACAGCGTGTCAGTCAGGGATAAGGTAGAAGCTGATTAGGAAAAGACATGGCAATGGCAAGGAAAGGGAGATCTGAAAGGGTGCACTGAATCACATATTTCGTGCACAGGAACAAGTACACAAAGTCTCACATTGACATAACCATAGATTCGCCGCTGTGCAGGAAGTGTGGAGAAAGAGGAGAGAACGTAAATCATTTGATCACTAAATGTACTAAACAGGCACAATAAAAATGAAAAAACTAAAACTGAAAGAGACAATGTGGGACGCTATATACATTACCAACTCTGAGAAAAAGGGGGATTTGGAAGAGCTAGTGGGTGGGAAGACCAGAAACCAAAAGCAGTGATGGAGAATGAAAACTTTAAGCTATTGTGGGATTTCACTATACTACGTGACCGAATGCTAGAGGCAAGAAGACCAGGCATTGTGTTTGTGGATAAAAGGAAGAAAGAAATTAAGATTCTGGATGTGGCAGATCCTGGTGATGTAAGGGTTAGAGACAAAGAACTTGAGAAAATTGAAAAGTACGAGCTGTTGAAGGAAGAAGTAAGAAGGGTTTGGCGAATGAAGAAAGTCACAGTAATAGCTGTTGTATTTGGTGCATTGAGAGCCATTTTGGATATGTCTGAAAAGCATATAGAAAATAATGAAATTAAGATAATGAATAGTACTACTACTACTAATAATAATAACAATGATAATAATGATAATGATAACGATAATCAAAATGATAATAATTATAATAATAATAATATAATAACAAAATAGTGATGATAATTATGATAATAGTAAGAACGATAATAATATAATAACAAAACAGTGATGATAAGGATAATAATAATAATTATTATATAATTCATAAATATCAAAAGAGCAAAAATTGTGATAATAATTATAGGAACAAAAATAACTATGATAACTGTAATAATAATAAAAGTCACGATTGTGAAAAAAATGATTATTCATTTTCATCACTACTTGTCATTTATTTTGTCAAAAGATAATGAAGGATTATTAACGACTAATTGTGAAATTTAATTCGATTCTAGAAAGGAAGACATTTTCTTCCACAAACTATAAATTTATCAAGGAAAAAAACATTAACAATTCGTTAAAAACATAAAAAAAACTAAATGAGCTTTATATAACATTAAAATGTTGCCATAAAAACTGCTTGTCACCCGATGTAATTGCCCAGCCAAATAAATATTCTGCCAAAAGCATGTGATACTTTCTCACGCAAGCGCCCCTTCCCAGAGAGATTCTGTAATGTACCTCTTGGCAGGTTTCAAATATGGCCAGACTTGAATTTTCTTTTTTTTTTCTTCATCTTCTTTTTCGTGTATTATTTTTTTTTATTTTTTTTTTTCTTTGTTCTCTATTCTTTGAAATTCCTCTTTGTCTTATTATGTATGCGAATGCCTCGTTACACTGTCTTCTGATGTGAGGGAACATCAATATACTGCGACTCATCCTCATTATTATCATTATTACCGTTAATATTATTATATGTATCATTATTATAATCTTTGATATTATTATTATGAATAAACCTATTATTTTTATTATTATTATTGTTGTTGTAATTATTATTGTTGTAATTATTATTATCATTGTATCATTGTTATTATCATTACTATTTTTATCATCATCAGCATTATTATTATTGTTATTAATAATAATATTATTATTATTATTATTATTATTATATACTAACATTATTATCATCATTATCACTGTCATAATTACAGCAATTTTCTAAAAATGGTGATACTGCAGAAGTGACATGACAGTAGGGAGACCACAGCA
>NC_091574.1:15504907-15507407 GCF_042767895.1 Penaeus vannamei
TTTACTATCATAGTAATGATAATGATAGTGATAATGATATTTATAATAATGACAATAATAATAAAGATAATACTGATAACGATAATAATGATACTAATGATAATGATGATATCAATAATAATAGTAGTAGTAATAACAATAATGATAATCAAAGTAATATCAATATAATGGTAATGAGGAGGATAATGATAAGAATAATGAAAATAATGATGATGATAATAATGATAATAGTAATAATAATAAGAACAATAATGGTCATGTTAATGGTGAGACTGGTGACAACAACAACAACAACAACAACAATAATAATAATAGTAATACAGACATGAATACTGATGACACTGATGAAGATGATAAGAATGATTCATCATTAATAGATGTTATCATAATTATTTCTATCATTATCATTATCATTGTTACTGGTAGTAGCAGCTTCATCATTATCATCATTAACATCATTACAATTATTAGTATTATCAAAATTATGGTTATTATTATTATTGCATTATTATTATTATAACTATTGTTATCAATATAATTACTATTATCATTATTATTAATATTACTATTATCAGTATCATTATCATCGTCACTAATATTATGATTATCATCATTATTGTTATCATTATTATCATTATTATTATTATCAGTATAATTATTATTAGTAGTAGTATCTTTATTATCATTATCATCACTAGTGTTATCATTATCATTATTAGCATCATAATATTAATTATAATAATGTTGATAACACTGAAAATGACAATAATAATAAAAATAATAATAATAACAATAATAATAATAATAATAATAATAATAATAATAATAATAATAATAATAATAATAATAATAATAATAATAATAATAATAACAATAACAATAATGATAGTAATAAAAATAATAATAACAATGATAATGATAAAGATAATTATAATGATAATGATAATGATAACGAAAATGATAAGAATGATAAGAATGATAATATTTGTAATACCAATAATAATCGCATTAATGATTAATATTATTATTATCATTTTGTCCTGAATATCATTATCATTATTATTATCATTATTGTTAGTGTCATTATCATTATATTCGTAGTAGTAATGATGATGACAAATATTATTTTCATTCCCACTATTAGAAATATTTCTTATCCGTCATTATTTTCATAACTATCATGACGATTGATAATGATAGAGAGGAACAGAGTAAGACAAAGAGGAGAAGGGAAAAATGGAGCAAGAATGAGATAGACAGAGAGACAAGAAGAGAATGATACAAACAAACAAATAAATCTAAAAGAAAGAAAGACAGAGCGGCATGTAAAAAGAAAACCACCAAAGGTTTCCAGTGATAGACGTTTAATTAACAATTCCACGACATGAAATATTGACTCGAACCGCAAAGCCCGAAGCCATGAAAAGACTCACTCCCTCATCGATAAAACGTTTTATTACACCGATAAAACCGCAGCAATTAAATGCTTTCTATGTCGGCGAAAAACAAAAATGAACAGTATCACTAAGACTTGGGGGTTATATAGTCAAGGCTAACCAAATTATATTAGAAAAAAAAGAGTTAATCACAAATGATTATAATTGTTTTTGTTGGGGGTAGGAGGGAGGGCGAGGGGGAGGAGGGAGGTTGGAAGAGGAGGGGGAAGGAGGGGTTATTAACCTATTAAACATGAGGTCAAAGTTCGGGATCATTTGTGTTGTAAATCATTGCAAGACACGAATTGTAAACTGGAATAAAGTTTGATGAGTCCAGGAGGTTGGGTGATGGCCCTTTTATGTATGTATGTGTGTGTGTGTGTGTGTGTGTGAGTGTGTGTGTGTGTGTGTGTGTGTGTGTGTGTGTGTGTGTGTGTGTGTGTGTGTGTGTGTGTGTGTGTGAGTGTGAGTGTGTTCGTGTGAGTGAGTGTGTGTGTGTGAGTGTGTGTGTGTGTGAGTGTGTGTGAGTGTGTGTATGTGTGTGTGTGTGTGTGTGTGTGTGTGTGTGTGTGAGAGTGTGTGTGTGTGTGTGTGTGTGTGTGTGAGTGTGTATGTGTGTGTGTGTGTGTGTGTGTGTGAGAGTGTGTGTGTGTGAGAGAGAGTGTGTGTGTGTGTGTGTGTGTGTGAGAGTGTGAGTGTGAGTGTGAGTGTGAGTGTGAGTGTGTGTGTGTGTGTGTGTATGTGTGTGTGTGTGTGTCCACGTTTCTGTGAGCGATGCATTTTCCAACATCAGAAAATATCAATGTTAGATCGGTAGCTGTTACATGCAAGTATAATTCAGCCACAAATGATATAAGACAGCTGGTATTATTTCATACTGCAACTAGTACTAGTTATATCAATAGCCAACAAAAACAACAATAAAACGAAAATATTAATATAATCAATAACAATGGTACTGATGATATTACTAATAGTAGTGGTAATGGCCTTTAATGGTGATAGCGTTAGCACGCATGATATAAGTGATAATCATGATGATGACTATGATGATAATGATAATG
>NC_091574.1:15524907-15534907 GCF_042767895.1 Penaeus vannamei
ATTTTCAGTTTTCAGGTTTCCCGTATGGCGTTGTGAAATAAAACCAACAGTAATTATAAGGACGGTGATGATGGTGATAATTACATTAACAGTGAATTGATAATAGCAATAATTATGATAAAAGTAATAATATGAATAATGGTAATAACAATGATATTAAGAACAACAATAATGATGATGATGATGATGATGATGATGATGATGATGATGATTATGGCCGTAAGAATAATCACAATATGATGGTGATGGTAATGAAAATGATAATGATCATAATAATGATGATAATGATGATAATGATAATGATATCAAAATGTCACTAAGATCTCCAGTCCTGTGCAATCATTTATTATTTTTTCTTTAATGTTATAATAAACTTACACAATCAAAGTTAGAATTTCTAGACAACCTTTGGTAAAACAAAACAAACTTTTTTTTCAGAAAACGATTCTAGAACAAAAATAAAGAAAACAAAACGAATAAAAAAGACTAAATGAATACACATACAAAAAATAAACAATACCAATCTAAGACTTTTTAAAAACGCAAATGAACACATAAATACAGGAACAAAAGCGAGCAAAACCCTTACAAAAATGACCAAAGGAAGAAGAATAACAGTGTTAAGAAATAATTACAGCAATTCAGAAGCATTGGACGAACCTTTTTCCTTGTCTGCATTTCAAAAGCACCTGTAATGAGGCGACGAAGAAGAATTAATGAGAAAATTTTTACATTCCGGATGTGAGGGATAATAAAATCGTTTTAGCACACCGTCGTGTCTCGTTTAATATCCTTCAGACGTTGGAATCATTTAGGAGAGAAATTGTATTTCTTAATCTCTTTTTTTCTGTTTTATGTGGCATTTGTTGAGATCTTTTTCATTCCCATTTTAGTTCCTGTTATTCATGTTATTATCATAATCATAATCATAGTCAGTCATAGTCATCATCATCATCATCATCATCATCATCATCATCATCATCATCATTATCATTATTATCATCATTATCATTATCATTATCATAATCATTACCATTACCATATCATTATTGTTTCGTAATCATAATCATTACCATTACCAGTATCATTATCATTATTATTATTATTATTACTATTATCATTATTATGATCAATATTTTTATCATTATTTCTTTTCCTTTTTTTGTTGTTATTAGCATTCTTATTATCATCATAGTAATTATTATTATTATTTATCACTCATTATCAAACACTTTCTGACAATTTTTGGCTGTGAAGAAAATACACATTTTGTAATTACAGCCTTTTACAGTTTGCCTTATTATCATTTACTCCTGTGATTGACATTATGATTTTTAACGTTATTTTATCTTATTATCATAATTTTATCCTATTAATACCATTGTTGTTGTTATCATTATTATTATTATAATGATATTATCATCAATACCATTCCTACTACTATTATCCTTATCATAATTGCTATCATTGTATCGCTATCTCATTTATTTAGAAAGTCCATTTATATGCATCATTTCAGAGATGGAAAGAAAATGCGATATCTATTGGTCGGAGAGAAATGGGTATTAGAAAAAAAAAACGATGGCGATACATTATCAGTAGTAGTTATAGTAGTAATAGTATAGTATCATTATTATAATATTATTAGTAGTATCATTATTAATAGTAATAGTATCATTATTAATAGTAATAGTATCATTATTAATAGTAATAGTATCATTATTAATAGTAATAGTATCATTATTAATAGTAATAGTATCATTATTCTTATTCGTATTATCATCATTATTATTATTAACATTACCATTATTATTTTTGTTATTATTATTATCATTATTTTTAGCAGTAGAAGTACTCGTATCATTTATATTATCATTATTACTATTATGAATATTATTATTATTATTATTATTATAATTAATACTATTATTAGTTATTATTATTATCATTATTACTATTAATATTGTTATTATTATTATCATTATTACTAATAGTATTATTATTTTTGTTGTTATTCTGATTATCATCATTATCATTATCATCATTTTAATTATCATTATCATTATTGTTCTAGTTTTTGGTATTATTATCATTATCATCCTCATTAGGCTAATATTACTATCACTATAATAATGATGATGATAAAAGCAATGATAATATTATAGATAATAATAAAAAAATAATAATAACAAAGAAATAATAATAATGATAATAATAATAATAATGATAATAATAATAATGATAGTAATAATGTTAATAATAATGATATTGATAATGATGATAATCAATATTATTATTATTTAATCATTGCTGTAGCTGTTACTACCATTGTCATCATTGTTATCATCATCATTATAATTATACTTATCACCATTATCATTCTTACTATTAACATGATTATTGTTCTACGGAGGCAGCTCCCATTTCTTCTGCACGGTAAAAGTAACGCAGAACTGCTACGTTTCGTCTGACACAGGGACAATTCCAGGGTAATGTCCCTTGGAGACCTGATCTGCACCTTTCTTATACCTTAACCTGATGCGAGTACCACCTGGCCAGTCCCTTCATCGGACATGTAAGTGGTAGCGGCAGAGCGAGTCCTGGTCACGTCAATCGCATTCTAAAGAGGATGATCTGTATGTAAATTTACATCATTATTTATTCAATAATGCATGTACATAGGAGATTATTTAGAGCAGTTTATCAGTACTTTTTATCTACCAGTACCTGAATTTTTTATCCTCACTAATTACCCGAGGGAAATTAAGAACACCGATACGTTGCTTGCTTGTTTATTTTAGTTTTAGCTCGTAATTTAGATGTTGACCCCTCTTATACCAGTCTCTAAAGCTTGAAATATATGTAATGGTGAGCTCCAACTAAAATACACAATACTAACTGTGCCCTCACGTTGTGGGATCAAAGGCAGTGGATTCTGAGCGGGAAGGAGGCGAGACCGGGGGTATCTGCGCCCTCTACTCAGTGTATTGGCTACTTTCTCGACAGTATGGAAACCCATGAAACCCATTCAATTACGTTACTAGAACTGGGCTATTAATTGCAGTTCTTCATCATCAGTAGCATCAGAGTGGCAATAATAGAAATGTTCTTACACCTTTTACGCAACTAAGCCCATATACGCTGCACACAATAATTACGGGCGGCACCCCACAATTCCACCACGAGGAATAAGTATAGGTCACGTAAATAAAAATACATAATGCATGGAAGGGTAACAAAATTCATGAGAATGCTGGTAGTCGTTCCCGGTGCCTACTATTCGTTGGGTTTATTAAATCCGACTCGTGCTATGGGTCAAAGGAGGGGCGGGGTGCCGTAGTAGGGAGGACAAAGGATGGGCGGGTTGCCGTAGTAAGGAGGACAAAGGATGGGCGAAAAGTCCCGCTACACCTTGTCATCTCACTGCCAGCTTTCTTCGGCCGTTCCCTTGTGTTTTCTTATGTATTTGTCTTTACGTTATTTTTTAATTGTTTTTTCTTATTTTTTGTACTACTACTACTGGTGTTTCTCGTTACTGCTTTTACCTGCTTTTATTTCAGTTTGTCCTTTCTCTCCGTGTACTTTTCTGATTCTAAAATGTGTTAATCACTTTTCAGTGCATTTGCGAGTTTCGTGGAAGCTGTATTGTTTTTCAGTGTCGACAATTATGACCTTATTTATTCATTATTACTACTATCATTATTTTATTTATTTATTCATTTATATTTGCTATTTTCCCGATCTACGGAAGTCTTGTTTCTATTTGAAAAGAAATATTTATTTGTATTGTTTTACCTTATTCTAAAGGCCATCTTATATCGAATGAATGAATGTACAAAGTTTTCTATTTACAAACTATGTTGGATGTGGCTTATGACGTAAGATTTAGGCCACATCAGATAAGTTTATAGATTTACGCCTTGTTCAGCGGGAAAAAAATCTGCTTAGTTGGCTGTTCTTTGTCAATAGGAGCTAGATAAACTTAATTGTCGACTGCAGAAATCTACGATTTTTACAGATTTTACATTCATTGTATACCGATTAATGTAGTCAAATGAAGAAGGAGGAGAGGAAGGAGAAGAAGAAGGAAGATTGTTGATGATCATGAAGATGATGATCAGGATGATTGCTGATTGATGGTGACGATTATCATTATTATCATTTGATTAAGTACTAATATCACTACTATGATTTTTATTGTTATTACTACTGCTGCTACTGTCACTATCATTATCATCGTTATTATTATCATTATTATTGATATTATTGTTGTTAGCATCATCATCACTAATTTATTTCCCTTTATCGTTCAGCATTTTCCCCTGAAAATTATGATAAAAATCGTATTTTTTAACAACTCTTCAACCTCATCATCTGACACACTTTCGTATTTTCCGAAAAACTGATATTCATTTAAGAACATTTCCAATATTCATATGAAAGGAAATAAAGATGTTTAATGCTATAAAAAGTGGAAATCATAATTGGCCGAAAAGTGTTATTTAATTCTCATAATTCTTTCAATGTATCCAATTAGTATAATAAATGCATGAAGCTACGACCCCTTAATTAGTCTTTTTTTGCGTTTTAGTTACCCAATGACTCTTTTGGTTATCATTGTTAATATTAGTTAATATTGTTATTCATATTCTTGTTCCATTTCTGGTTCTTGTTTTTATTTTTTTTCTTATTTTTGTTCTTGTTCTTATTCTCATTCCGGTTCCTATTCTTGTTCTATTTCTGATTCTTGTTTTTATTCTAATTTTCTGTTTTGTTATTATTATTATTCTTGTTCTTGTCCTTATTTTCCTTCTTGTTATATTTTTTTCATTATTATACTAATTTTCGTCAATATTATTATTATTGTAATCAATATTAAAATTATCATCATTTTAATTTCTATAACCATTATTATGTTTACAACAATGATTACCAGTATTATTATTTTATTATTATTATCATTATCATGATTAGCATCCTTATCCTTATCATCATTATCATTGTAATTATTTTTGTTGAGATTATTATCAGTATTATCATTGTAATTATCATTACTGTTTCATTATTGTTATTATTATCATTGTCATTATTTATTATTATTATTATTATTATTATTATTATTATAATTATCAATAAAATCTTTAGCATTATTATTATTATTAATATTCTGCTTATTTTTATTATTTCCCTTACCACTATTATTATCACTTTCATTATAATCGTATTCTTATCATTGTCATTCGTGTTATTGTTATCATTGTTGTTCTCATAATTTTCAATTACCATTGCTATTATTATTTTGATCATCATCTTTACTATCACTATTATCATTATCATTTTTATCATTATCCTATTAATATTATAACCATTATCATTATTGTTATCATACTTATTACTAGTATTAATATCATTATCCTCATTGTTATTATCCATTTTATTATTATTGTTGTTGTTGTTATGATCTCCATTGTCATTATTATTATCATTAGGATCACTATTATTATTATCATAATTTTTATCATTATCATTATTAATATATTATTATCGTTAGAATTGTTATCACCATCACCGTCATTATTATTATTATTGTTATCCTTATAATGGTTATTATTATTATCATTGTTATTATTTTCATTATTTTTATTGTAATCATTATTATTGTTGTTGTTATTGTTATTATATTTGTTTCTACCATCATCTTTATCACTGTTATTATTATAATTATGATGATGATAATAATTACAATGGTGATGATGACGATGACGATGATGGTGATTACTATTATCATTGTTATTATTATTAAAGTTATTATTATTTTCATTATTTCCATCACTGGTGCGAATATGATGCATTCATCTTGGTATCTTTTATGATTACTTTTATTATTATCATGCAGCATTATTTTTTTTTCTTTCTTTCTTTTTCTTTTGTAATATCATTCGAAGTTAGAAATACTGGTAATTTTCCGGTAAATGTAGAATATATCCTTCTTATTATTTTGTTGATTTTTGTAAATATTGGATTTGAAATGATAAAAATGTGACAATTGAATTTCAGCTCTTCTTGCCTAAGGTAATTTTATCAACGAATCCTCTTAAGTTTAAATCTTAGTTTCAGTTCGTTTTTCCTTTCTCACTAATTAATTGTCTGCTTTGTACTGACAGTCATTAGTAAGTGGAATGTCTATACAGTTATTCAGTCCATGATTAGAATTCATATCGATTTACCAAAAAAGTGAAAAGTATCTTAACATATAGAATTATTTCATATATCTCTTGTTATTTTGTAAAAATAAATAAATAAATAAATAAATGAATAAATAAATAAAAAGTCGCAATATATTATACCCTACATTGTTACGCGTAGCACATGCATTATGCAATATGGCTCACTTCGTAGCTGAATAATAAAGCTATTGAATGATGCAATGATTTTCCCGTTTTTTCATGTTAGTGAAGCCCACTTCACATACCAGCAAAAAAACGAAAAGTGTCCTATCTTGCTCCTTAGAAATAAATCTGCTCAAGATAGTTCTGTTTTTTTCAGGATACATTAAATATATATCGTTTTGACTATTGTCTGAAAATTTCAATGAAATATATTCACGAGAACATGTATTTAATTGCATTTTAATTGTGCCATTTTTCAAACTTGTCTTACCGGGTTGATGGCGTCATCAGGTGGCAAGGTCGCGCCTCGTGGTCAGTCGAGTAACCCTGTGAATGAGGGATAAAACCTGCCATTTCACTGGCTTTGTGTGTGGGCGTTTCAAAATTTTAGCCAATGAAATTTGTTTTTTCTAATTGGCCATGGGTCAGGTGATCAGACCCGAGTCGCGCTTCGAATGCTTCAGCCGCGTTTAGAAATGGGAAAGTATAACTTGAATACCGTCGAAGTCCGTGCGAGTGTCACAGAGCGCGATGAACAGTTATAATACATTCTCAAGATCATTTGGACCTAATTCCAGTAAGAAATATTGAGATTCCACGCCAAACATTTGATTGAAAAGTGTCGGCCCCCGTCCGACCGAGAATGCTCATCATATCCAAGATGGCGGCGCCCATGACTGCCGTTTGTTTACACTCGCACACCGAACGATCACTCGCTTGTTGCTACTAAATATCTGAGGAATCGTGAGACTTACTGTCAGTTTCTGACATAAATGCTTAGTATTTGTTTTGTTTAAATGTATGTAGTAGGTTTCCCGAAGTTTGTTGTTTTGGTTCACGTGAAATTCGATTAAATCAATCGTCTGTCAATCCTATGTATTGGCTGTGTATATTAACTGTACATTGCTAGTGTACATTATTTACGTATGATTTTGTTGTGTTTTGATGCCCTTTGTATGATTTTTAAAAAGATATCTTCAATCAAATTGATGTCTAAATATCCTTCAGCAGCAAATCACATCAGCTGCGAATCACATCAGTATGGGCATGTGAAACATGCCCATACTGTAGGTCCTGTTTGATTTATTGATTTATGGGTCATGTTCGAATTCTGTCTGAAATTCCACTCAAATAGCTCTTTTGGTTTGCAAGATATTGTCCATCAAAAATGGCTACAGTGGCAATTTGCGTAAAAGTGGGCGTGGCACTTTTTAGGGCCTTCCTAATTACCAAATTAATAATTCTGCAAAACAGGCCTGAAATGTGGCTTTTAACACCCACAAAGCATTTTCTAAAAAAAAAAAAAAAGAAAAAAAAAATTCTTGATTTTTTTCTGATTTTGGGTTTGGACACTGGACTTGGAATTTTTGGGAATCTACTGAAAATCTCACTTTGAGCCATTTTAAGGGACTGATATCTCGCCAAGTATCCCAGGAACCTGAAATTTTCAGGATGAGTTAACAGTATCCCTGGCAGCATGCCAGGATGGGTAGTCCATTATCTATAGTTTTATGATGCTGCTTCAAAAACCCCTCCAGAAACAAGAAACCCCATATTCATGGTGGGCCTCACTATTCATGTGCTTCTTCCAAAGTGGCATATATATATGTATATATATATATATATATATATATATATATATATATATATATATATATATATATATATATATATATATATATAAGAAAGCCCCTTTTATGGTGTTCTATAAGTAGTCTATGTAAAATTTTAAAATGTGCTTCTGCATACAATTAATGAAGATTGTTCCATTCAGAAATGAAACCAGAATGCCCGGTCTTTTTTTTTTCTTTTTTTTTTGGGGGGTGGGGGGGATTTTTGAGAATTTTTATAAAATGGCCAATTTACGCCGAGAAACAGCCAATCAGTAGGACTTTGCTGTAAGGAAAAGGAATCTTTTGTGACATTGTTATGTGCTGGGGATTTCCGCAAAACTTCGGAATGCGGGTTTATTTATATTTTATTTATTTTCGGAATTATGTTCCATGAAGATTATTCTTCTCCCTTTTATTGTTCATACCCCCCCCCCAAAAAAAAAAAAAAAAAAAAAAAAAAAAAATATATATATATATATATATATATATATATATATATATATATATATATATATATATATATATATATATATATATATATATATATATATATATATATATTAATGTAAACGACCGTTATTTCGAAAGTACAGTTATTTACGCACGAAAGCTCTAACAAACGCTAATTTAGTCCAAAATAAACTTATTATGGCTCATTTTTGTAGATAAATCAAAGATGTAGGGAGTGTAGGAAATAATTTTTTCGATTTTTTCTATGGTTCTCGTAAAAGTGATATATCATTTAAATAAGAACTTTTTTGACCGCAAAAAGTATTTCCTGCAATCCCTAGTTTTTAGCATGATTCTACTAAAAACAAAACAATAAAAAAGAACGGCTGTGTATTTTTTATTTTCTCCACTTTGGTCAAGTTTCTTAAAAAAAAAAAAAAAAAAAAGGGTTTTGGATTTTTTTAACTACAACTCAAGAAGTCTTTCAGGCGATTTAAATAATTTATCTCAGAGATCTCGTGAGGGTCTAGATGAAAATGTATGATTTTCATGAAAATCGGCCAAAGAAATCGAAAAATAAAGCAGACTATCCCCTTAAAATCGCCTAATTTCCCCCTTTATCACTGCTAAAATGGGGATTCACAACGTAAAATGTCGGTCTGGAATAGCATCGTTCTCCCCGCCACTGAGCACCACACTCGCAGGCCGGGGCGCGAGAGAAGCGGCCGCCCGCACGAGCTACTGAGGACAGAATCCCGGGCCGTGTAATTCTATATGATAGGCATATCATTCTTATCAGTTAGTATAAATAAATATTATTTATATATATATTTATTTTATTTATATATATATGTATTTATATATATATTTTTTTGTTTTTTATATATTTATTTTTATTTATTTATTTATTTTTCTTTTGAACGCTTCCCAGAATTTTTAGATAATTCCGAAAAAATGAAAATCATTTTCTATTTTCTCTCTATATAATCATATCTAATCGTTACATCACAATTGCCGATTTCCTTAGATAAGGTGAAAAATAACGGTGGACATCGAAAGTGACGGCTACCAACTTAGAATAGCGAGTAAACCTTAAAAAATTCAGGGGAGATTCAGAGGCCCTGAAACTCCTTGGAAATACATATAACTCAAAATCCGCAAGATGAAAAATATTGTATCGTGGATAAGAAGATAATGAGTACTGTACATGTATTATATATCTAATCATTATTATTATTCTTTGTTATCATCATTGTATTTTTTTCCTACTGGTATCACAATCGTCATAACTATGGCCAAAAACTTGCTAGTTGTTATCGTAATCAGTTCTACTACTACTACTGCAATGCAAAACAATTAGAAAAATAATGATGAAAATATATGCTGTAGAAAGTGGATGCCAAAAGGGAGACAAAAAATGAACTAATAATTAGACAAGTCGACGATGACCAAAATAAAATAAGGCCAGAGCAGCCGAGCAAAAAGAGGAATACGAAGACAAAAAAAATAATAATAGTAATAATAATAATAATAGTAATAATAATAATA
>NC_091574.1:15552407-15557407 GCF_042767895.1 Penaeus vannamei
GTTCATCACCTCTGTTCCCTTCAATAAAAGGCTGACTTTTATCACTTATCCCAGAACACATTTGCATTCTCGTACTTGCTATATTTGCTAACACGAATCAAAACACATAGACCCACTTCAAAGATTTTATCATTCCCTTCCCTCCCACCCTCATTTAAACCCCCCCTCCCCCCCTGTAGATAACGGGATTCTCCGGTAGTCTCCTCCCCCCCCCCCCCTTGCAAGTCGCGTGGGCATATGTGTAAGGAGATAGCGCGCCTCAAGCTCTTTGATTGACACCAGCGTGCTTCCGAAGTGACGCAGAGTGGATGATAACCGGATGGATGTGTTGTTGAAGTATAATGAGTATAAGGAGGAGGAGGAGGAGCAGGAAGAAGGAGAGGAAAAGGAGGAGATGGAGGCGGGGGAAGAGAAGGAGGAGGAGACGGGGGAGGAGGAAGAAGAGAAGGAGGAAGAGGAAAATGAATAGGATGAGGAAGAAGAAAAGGAGGAGAAGTAGGAAGAAGAGCGGAGAAGAAGGAGGAGGAAGAGGAAACGGCCATTGTTTCGCTTATGTTTATGGAAAAGGTGAGCTTTTTGTGGCACATGGATGTCAAACAAATAGTCAGCCGTTCAGAAAAAGCCTGAGTCATTTGGTGGGCGTGAGTGCGCCTGAAGGACATCCTTCGTGCACATACGTACATGCACACAGCCCCCCCCCCCATACACACATGCTCACACACACGCATATATATGTCTATGTATATATATGTACATATATATATATATATATATATATATATATATATATATATATATATATATATACAGATATATACAAACATATATATACATACATAAATATATCTATATATATATATATATATATATCTATATATATATATATAAATATATATAATATATATATATATATGTATGTATATATCCATATATATATGTATGTATATTTATTTATATGTATATATGTATATATATTTATATATATTTATATATATATTTATATATACATAATATATATATATATATATATATATATATATATATATATATATATATATATATTTATATGTATATATGTATGTATATATGTATATATATATATATATATATATATATATATATATATATATATATATATATATATATATTATATATATATACATATATATATATATATATATATATATATATATATATATATATCCATATATATATATATATATATATATATATATATATATATATATATATATATATATCCATATACACTATAAGTATATATATATAAACATATTTATATACATACACATGCATAATGCATACATGTATATATATATATATATATATATATATATACATATATATATATATACCTATATATATATATATATATATATATATATATATATATATATATATATATCTATGTATGTATGTATCTATGTATATGTATATATATATATATATATATATATATATATATATATATATATATACATATATATATATATATATATATATATGTATATATATATATATATATATATATATATATATATATATATATATATATATATATATGTATGTATGTATATGTATATATATATATATATATATATATATATATATATATATATATATATATATATGCATATAAATATCAATGAATATATATAAATGAATATATATATATATATATATATATATATATATATATATATATATATATATATATATATATATATATATATATATATATATATATATGCATATAAATATATATGGATATATATAAATGAATATATATATATATATATATATATATATATATATATGTATATATATATATATATATATATATATATATATATATATATATATATATATATATATATGTATGTATGTATGTATGTATAATATATAAATATATCTTTGTATATGTGTTTATACATTCACAACTACAAATAACCACGAATTTTGACGCACATTGTTCAACCAACATATTTATTACCAAATGTTTAGTCACCTCCCTTTCCGGACCGAAGATAATCCCACTCATCAAAGGCAAATCAATGAATAATCGCAGTCCCGTTGATTGAGTTCTAGATTCGTCGTAACTGATCTCACTCGCGCCCCGTTGTCTAATGCCCTTTGATATTTCAGGTTCATTAGAGTACAGATTAACGATAAATATTGTCAAACGTACTTCCATTTTAATTACGCATATGTGCACGCTTGTACATACATATATACATGTAGATCTATGAATACACAGAGACATACATACATACAGCGATACATGCACATATGTAGGGATCGATACTGATTTAACATTTAAAAGCTGCATGGTTATAATTGTGAATTCCTTGGACAAATTGTATATTAACATACTTTTAATCTGAAGGCATATCTGTATGGAAAAATTTAGTGATAGAATTTAAAGAGTAAATTGTGGTAAATATCTTTGAATGGTTGGTTTGCTTGAATTCTAAATTCAATGGGGGAAGTATTAAACAATTTTAACATCACACCCTTAGTTACCCTTAGACTGGTATTTACTCTCCCGCACACAGATATGTTCAGGGCCGGATATTGAAAATATTGTTTTACCCGGAAGTTAAAATGCTGGATATGTGAATTCATCTAGCATAGAGAGAGAGAGCTAGAGAGGTTGGGGTAAATTTATGGCTAGAAAAACATGCCATGATTTGCCAGCCCAAGGTCTATAAAGCTTTTGTTTTTTCTTCTTTTTAAGGCGTCGATGCAATGGAATTAGTGCAAAAAAAATCAATTGGAAAAGGAATAATAGTTCATAGTAAAGTATTGGAAAGGAAAATTGTGAAAGTTAGAGGGGAAGGATTGATGACTTCTTCCTACAAGTAACTGGCGATATGAGAGTTAACTATAGTTTCATTATATAGAAAAAACAACCCTTGTTTTTACTTATGTTTATTGCTATTCACATTATGTTATGCCACCTAATCATAGAATACAAGAAAATTGGCCAAAACCATTTCAATGACTGCTGCATCTTCGGTACACACACTCACAGGGATAATTGCAAGCCAACCCACGAGCCTTAAGATTGTTAAGTATTGCCACTCACATTAAAATCAAGTATGTATAAATTGGGATTTCTTATGGTCTCCTTAAAACCCAAAACCCCGGGTGGTGACAACGATACCGAAGAAAAATTATCATTAAATGTTATAGGATTGATATCGACAAATTGGCCACAGTAATTTAGTGGCGATCAAATTTCACACAGCCACACACACCAGTATACAATCATAATACAGGCAGGCAAACAGACACGCAAAATGCCTACATACACACATACTAGCAAGCTATCACATGGCAAAAACACAATACAGGTACCCCCCCCCCCCACCTCCATCTTCCCAATCATATACGATACAAACCTACACTACAATCATAAATAATCATCTCAGGGACCATTTCGTGAATCCGCTCTCTTTCCTGTAGTGTGGCAATAAAGACGATGACAGTGCTATCCCACACGCCAACCGGCTATTCTCTGTTTGTTGTTTCTTTTCTTTTCTTCTGCTTGCCTCTCTTCGTCTTATCTTGCCCTTCTATCTCACTAATTATTCCTCTCTACCTTCGTTTATCTCTCACTATCTGTATTTTTATGTATCTATAAACATCAGGGATATAATAATATTGTCAAGTGATAATCCAACCGATGGATTCAACCTCATTTCTCTGATGAGGACGAGAATCTTTTCCATCACCCTAATTCCAAGCGGATTTGCACCAGGAGCTTACATTCGTTCGTCAAGAGATCTGTGCTTTTTAGGAATTCGGAAACATAAATTTTTATGACTGTTTATGAGTTTATTTTATGTTTATCTTATGATCTGGTTTGTTATATTCATACATATACTATCGCTACCACTGTTATTGTTATATATATTAAACTTTATTCAACAGTTACACTCACTCCAATACTTGTTTCAATGCATTCCGTAACAATACTGCAAAGACAACACTCGCCTAAGTGATGATGCTTCAAATCCAAATAACTCTCTTCTCGCATACTATAATTATCCTTTTATCTCATGTGCAATGCTGTTGGTATTGTTAAACTTCAGTATCATTGATTACTATCAGTATATTCTGGTCCCATTGTCATTTTCGTTACTGCCAGCCGTATTTATTGCTGTTTGGAGAGATATAACCTGGTAGCTAAGCTAAGCATTTGATACTGTATTTCTACATTTAAAAAATAATCGTTCAACGTTTGATACTCATGTTTTTCATAACCGTATTTTTACAATTTTATCATATATATATATATATATATATATATATATATATATATATATATATATATATATATATATATATATATATATATATATATATGTATATATATATACATATATGTATATATATATATACACATATATTTACTTATATATATTTATATATATATATCTATATATATATATATATATATATATATATATATATATATATATATATATATATATATATATATATATATATATATATATATATATATAAACAATGTAAATACTATAATGTAAATGTACAGATAAACAATCTGCAGCTCGACACACAACACCTGCACACATACCTCTTACAACTAATGAAAGTGAACCAATAGATTCACCTCCGAAGACAACTTTTATTCCCCTACGCGTCACCCTGCCTACCGCCCTTGGCATATTGTATGTCAGTCCTCCTGGCGAGATGTTCTTATAGTTGGATAATTAACTATGCTCACCTGGATGTTGGACTCTGTCGATGGCGAGCTTACACTACACTCTTCTCCCCTGCTGGCGAGTCTTCAACACCTACTATACAGACTCTGTTGGTTATGAAAGACACGGATTACCTAAGCGCGCCTACTACAGGCTGTAGCCCCTTAGCCATGCTGACTCATTCTCTACAGCCGCGGAGAAAATACTTCTTTAAACTTCCTCGTTCTATGTGGACTTTTCTGCCGTTTT
>NC_091574.1:15564907-15567407 GCF_042767895.1 Penaeus vannamei
CACACACACACACACACACACACACACACACACACACACACAGAGGCGAGAAGTGCAGTGCATCAGCGCAGTGCAGCTCTTACATGTTAAATACGGAGAGGTTTGAGCAATGGGTGATCTAGTCTGCTAGCCATGGGTGTATGTAAATGTGTATAGTTCATGTTGGAAGGAAAATTTGGGTTAGAAAGTGAAGGAGAAAGTGAAAAAGCAGAAAAAGATAGTGTGGCTTGTAAGCCGGGACGTGAGAGAGGAGAGGGAAGCGAGAAGTGACCGCGAATCCTGCATGGTAAGCGTTTCGCGCCTGGAGACAACTGACGGGAGTACATCTCTGGTTTTTGTTTGTTTAATGAGGAACAACTGAGAACAGACGAGAAAAATGAAGTTAGCAGAAGCAGCAGTCAGAATTGAGGCTCTTGAAGCCAAGGTTGACAATATTGTAGCAGAATGTCTCAAAATATGTGAAGAGAATGTGAATCTGAAGGAATTGGTAGAAAACCTGCGTAGAAATACAACAATTCAGAGAGAAAATATGGAAAAGTCTGACCTGACAATTAAAGAACTAAAGCAAAAGGTAGAAGAAGCTGAAACCAAAATTGGCAACGGTAGTGAAACCGAAGCAAAAAATCTACAGGAAAAAGTTGAGGAGGTCATTAAAGTCCAAGAAACTGTCAAACAGATTGAACGTAATTTGTCAAACAGCCAAGTTCAAATAATGGAAGAAGCCAAGATGACAGCTACATATGCAGATGTATCAAAGGTAAAGGAAACAGTGAATGAATTGGAAAAAATAGAAAAAGACATCAAGACCACAAAGGAGGAAATTAAAACACAGCTTGCAGCAACGATTAAGAATAACGAATTCAAATCCCACCTTGGGCAACATGCAAGAAATATTGCTAACTTGACTGACATAAAAAGGACATAGTAATATTGGGACATGAAGAAAAAGTTGTAGAAGATGGAATTGAACGATACAACGAAGACAAGAAATTAATTGTAGATATTTTCAAGGTCATAAATCCCGAATTCGCCAAGCAGAATATCATAGCTCACAGGAGGCTGGGACTATTCGAAAAGGGAAAGAAACGGCCTCTAAAAGTAACATTCTTGAATAAGCAAATAGTAACTGATATAATAAAGAAAGCCAAAGTTCTGGCCACCCTTGAGGAATACAAAAAAATCTGGATAAGAGAAAACATGACCAAAGATGACAGATTAACACTACAAAAGAAATTGGAAAAAGTAAAAAACAAAAATTAACGAAGGACTGAAGAGGAAAAAACCCTATATATTTGGAGGGTGAGAGGTCTCCAAGCAAAGCAAATATACTATCGGAACCAAAATGTAGAGGCAGACAAACATTAACCCTGCAACCAAATTTAATACCTAAAGATTATATAGAAATAGTTTATACAAATATTGATGGTTTATCTTCGCAGTTGCTTGAACTAAAGACAATAATTGATATGGATAAACCGGATGTAATATGCATCACTGAAACCAAACTGGAACCCTCCATAGACGATGTAACATTAGGGCTCAAAGACTATAATATTTGGAGAAAAGATAGGGCAGATGGAAATGGAGGGGGGGTGGGTAGCAATATTAACAAAGAAAGGAATTATTATAAAGGAGTTAGAAATTTATCAGGACCCCATAGTGGAAATGAAGGTAATTGAGGTAGAAACAAATGGGGTAAACATAATAATAACCACGGTATACATGCCACCTCAAACATCGGTGTGGTCACTAGAAAATTACCAGAAACTAATTCAAGAGACAATAAAGAGCCTGGAAGAAGTGCTACAACTTTCGGAAACCAATTTAACAGAAATTCTTATTACAGGGGATTTTAATAGCAAAATCGTCTGGGAAAGTATCGATCCTAGAGCACAATCAGATTCGTAGAATGCTAAATTACTAGATGTCATAAGTGAGCATTGCCTTTTCCAGAGTATAACAGATCATACCCGGATAAGAGGGCTAGATAGGCCGTCTATGCTTGACTTAATATTTACAAAGCATAACGACGATATTAAGCGAACATGTAGTGATTAAACTAAAATACTGTCTGCTACAGGAAAAACTCATCGTAAGCCAGGAAAGAAAGGAAAAATACAATTACAAAAGGGGTGATTATAGACGCCTTAAAGATTTCTTTGATAACATAAACTGGGAAACACTTCTGGATGATGAGAACCTTGATGTTCAGTATTCAAAATTTTGTGAGATCTATAAAAAAGGAGTGGGAAAATTCATATCCAAATTCAAAATTGAAGCAAGAAATGGCCAAAAATGGTTCAACGACAAATGCAAGAAAATGAGGGAAAAAAAGCAACTCCTTTGGAAAATATTCAGAAGGCATAGATCTCAGGCAGCATATGAAAGATATAAAGTAGGAAGAAATGAGTATACCCAAACCATGAGAGAGGCGAAATTAGACTTTGAAAAGGATACAATCAGCAAATGTCAACCAAAACTCTTCTTTAACTACATAAAT
>NC_091574.1:15643190-15645690 GCF_042767895.1 Penaeus vannamei
TATATATATGTATATATATATATGTATATATATATATGTATATATATATATATATGTATGTATGTATGTATGTATGTATACATATATATATATATATATATATATATATATATATATATATATATATATATATATATATATATATATATATATATATATATACATATATATTTACTCTGAAATATATAGGTCAGTTTTTTTTATTCTTAAAAGGCTAATAGAGAAAACCGTGTAGTCAAAGCATCGATATGTTTTTAATATTAGGAGCATCTTTTTTGTCACTAAGCCGCACCTTGTTATTTCCTGATATGTATTAATTGCCTGTTACCGATAAGTTACGGGTGGCAGCGAGCAACTTAAAAGGGGGAAGTTTGCAGGTCTTGGGGTCGAACGTTTCTGTTTCTTCATTAAGACGATGGCTGCCTCTTTGTGAACATTTTTATCAATTAAGCTGCTTAGTGCCCGTTTCTTTCTTTTCCTGGTCCCTTTCTCCTCTTTATCTTCGTCTTCCCTTCCTTCTCTTCTTCATTCTCCTCCTCTTTTCCCCCTCGTCTTTCTTCTTATCCTTCTCGTATCTTACCCTAACTTTGCCCTCCATCTCCTTTTCTTTTCGCTCACCTTCAGTTGCTACTCCTCCTTTCTCTCTCTTTCTAGTCCTCTTCTTGCTCTCCTCCTTCCTTACCCCACCTCTTCCTCCTCCTTCCATACCCCACCTCCTCCTCCTCCTCCTTAGTCTTCTCTCTTTCTTCAATCCTCCTTCCCCTCTCCACCTTACTCCGTACCTCCGTACTCCCCTCTCCTCCTTCCTCGCTCCTTCCCCCTTCCTTTTCACAGGAAATATGTATATGACTTAAGCTGCTTAGTTTAACCTTTGATATTTTATTTTCCCTTTTAGAGAACAAGAAGGAGGGTGTACGTGATAGTAAATTTGTTATATGGAAGACGTGATAGTAGCTGTTAAAACTGTGTTTAAAAAAAGTAGTAGTGATTTTCTGTTGGTAAATATAGGGCAGCGTTTTATATATTTACGTTTCTTTATAGCTTCCCCTCATGATTCAACCCACAACGGCGGATGGCGTAATGGTACGTTCCCCCGGCCGAGAGCCTCACTTCGCCGTTTATGAGGCTTGGAGGTTCCTGAACACTCGATTCCATCACGAAACAAGCATGATAGGGGGCGAGTTCATTACGTAAGCGTTTACACGGTTCATTTCGTTACGCACTCTGGCGATTCATCGACGTGCGAAGGCCATGTAGTAAATCGTGGGCATAGTGTTGGTATAAAACTGAACAAAATAATAAAGCTATTCCGGGTGCTCTCATACCCGGGTCGCTTGGTTCCTCTCCCTCTTTCTGCCTCGTTGGCGGGCATACGAGCTACGCAGGCATCGTACATACAAACGAAATAGGCTTTATTGCTGTTATCAGTCCTCCAAAATGGCTACAGAAATAACATGTCCTATAGCATGTAAAGTTGAAAATTTGATATCAAAACCACAAATTACTATTGGTAAATATAATCACATCATACCACGCATTCTCTGCTGCTTAATTGGTATCGTACCTTAAGGACACACTGTGACTATGAACAAGTGATAATTAGTCACTCTTTAAACATTAGATATCTCTCTGTATTGCAAGATGCAACGATTAAAAGGACCCCTCTTGTATACTCCTTATATAAGAGATAATTAAAAAAGAAAAGAAAAGAAAAAAAAAACAGAAAGAAAAAGAAAAGAAAAGAAAGAAAGAAAGAAAGAAAAAAAATATATATATATATATATATATATATATATATATATATATATATATATATATATATATATATATATATATATATATATATATATACATATATGTGTGTGTGTGTGTGTGTGTGTGGATATATATTTTCATTTATTTATCTATATATGCATATACATAAATACAAATATATATATATATATATATATATATATATATATATATATATATATATATATATATATATATATATATATATATATATATATATATATATATATATATATATATATATATATATATATATATATATATATATATATATATATATATATATATATATATATATAAGGAGAGGAGAGAAAAACAAAACCATTAAGGAGCGTTCTAAAGCAATCAGTTCTTCAAGCCATTACTCCACCCATTAGACGCTTTATAAATCAGTGTCTGCAAATTGGATCCATTACCTGAATGCCTTTTCAAAGCATCCATTAACACCTTTTCCGTACTTCTTTTATTCATGCAACATTTCAGGAACTGGAATGCAGCTGCCTTCGGTTAGCTGATCCGAATTGGTTCTAAGTGATCTATCTAAATGTTCATCTATCTATCAATTTATTCATCTATCTACCTACCTATCTAGCAATCTATTTATCTAATTTTATAATCTGCTTAATCAGTGTTATTCATTTACTGATATTCTTGTCTTACTTATTTAAAGATTGTTTTTTCTTTTTATTGATTTAATCTAATACAT
>NC_091574.1:15681783-15684283 GCF_042767895.1 Penaeus vannamei
GATATATCAACTGATAGATGAACAGATAAATCGATAGATCAATAGATAATGGGATAGATGGTAGATAGATAAATAGATAGAACAGACAGGTAGATGAATAGCTAGACCAGTTTTTTTTTTTTTTTTTTTTTTTTTCCTGGGTCCGTTCGTAATTTCCAAAGGGTTGGGGGGGGGGGGATCCGTGGGGGGAAAGTAGATTTTTTTCGAAACACATATTGAGTTTGTATATAAAAAAGTAACGCCTGTACTAAGTTTTTTTATTTCCTGTATTAATTGAACCCCTTCACTTTCCCTCGAAACTCGTGAGAGGGGGGGGGTACCATTTCCTAAAAGGGGGGGGGGTGTAGTAATTTAAAAAGATTCTGAACCCCGAGTTAGACAGTTAGAGTGCTTGTTTGTATGAGTTACACACACGCGTGCATGTGTACGTTTCTAGCTTCCGAAGTGACGGTGCCTTCCACAGATCCCCCAGTAATAGCTCTCACTAGCCGGCGCTCTCGTGCAACATGCAGCCTTTGTCTCCTGATTGCTTCGCTCACATACCATGTTAAGAATGCAACTTGCAGAGTATTACGGGTGTATGGTAACACTTTTCGATGATTTGATTTTATCTGTTACTGATTTTTTTCTTCCGATAAAGAACCATATTCTTGTATACATTAGGACCTAGATATTATTGGAAAAATAATAATTATAATAATAAAAATAATAACAATGAAATGATAATGATAACAATAATCATGACGCACAAAAATTACTCTTTATTATCATCATTATCAAAGCAACAGACACAGTAATAGTAGAAGCAATAGTTGTAGCAGAAGTAGTAGTAATAGTAGTACTAGTGATAGTAGTAGCAGTCGTAATATAATTCTCATTTATGTGATATTTATATTTTTCATTGCTATATATTTTTTGTTTACAGGTCTTACAATAGCTAATGATAATGACTTATCACCTTCTCAATTCAACAACATTTGAGAGCGTTGCATTGTGTTTGAGTTGCAAATCCTATTCGGAAGCAGGAGGAAATGAAGTGTCCGTTGAGTTGCATTCGTCAAATTGACTTTATTTAAGTGCGATAAGCAAATTTGGGGAGACAAATGAATGACAGCGTTGAGTGATTACCAAAATCATTCTGAAATTTCTATTGGAGACTTGGTGCTTGAACTTGGGATGTGTGAAAATAATGTATTTCGAGATTATGTATTTGTGAAGGATTTTTTTTTATGTGAATATATAGTTGTGACAAAGATGTGGGAAGAGTCGTTAATTTATAAATAATTGTGAGGATTCGGATAACAGAGATTATGTATTTTGTGAAGGATTTTTATAATGTGAACATATAGTTGTGACAAAGATGTGGGAAGAGTAGTTGATATATGAATAATTGTGAGGATTCGGATAACAGCAAAAGTAATAGGAAGAAATAGAGGAAACAATCTAAAAAAGATCCAACAACAATATCAAAGGGAACAAAATGTGAATATACAGAAAGCAGTTCAAAGCACTGAAATACTCGATTGTCAATTAACAGACAGTAGACACTACAAGAAAACTTTATATTTATTCATTTAATTTTCGAATGCTCCCTCTTTCACTCCCTCCCTCTGTGTCTTTCCTTCTCACGGGCCTCAAATGAGAGTGGCGTTTCCCACCTTCCTCATTTCTCTTCCTCATTTCGTCAGGTTAAAACAGCCCTCATGCTCGGGCCGGTCCCCCTCGCCTCCTGGGAGCGAGGTCGGCTTCGGTACTTTCTCTCGCGCCCAAAGGACTTCAAAGACCTTTTTGTACTATTTATGTTGAATATACATACATATAAAGGTCTATACATACATGTGTGTGTATATATATATATGTAAATATGTGTATATATATATATATATATATATATATATATATATATATATATATATATATATATATATATATATATATATATATATATATATATATATATATATATATATATATATATATATATATATATATATATATATATATATACATTTACAGATATGTTGAGAAACACACACACACACACACACACACACACACACACACACACACATATATATATATATATATATATATATATATATATATATATATATATATATATATATATATATATATATATACATATATACATATATATATATATATATATATATATATATATATATATATATATATATATATATATATATATATATATATATATATATATATATATATATATATATACATATATACATATATACATATATATATATATATATATATATATATATATATATATATATATATATATATATATATATATATACATTTACAGATATGTAGCGAAATACACACACACACACACATAATCCGCTTTGTCATCTAACAAGGCCGCAACGCCCTCCCTATTCTTAGATCCTCCCGTGAGAATCCTCGCGCGGCTTCCTCCTCAAGGACGTCGTCTGCCACTTACGACAAGGAGCCTCCGCGTCCCTTG
>NC_091574.1:15689283-15701783 GCF_042767895.1 Penaeus vannamei
TATCATACTTTTTGCATCTTTTGTATTTTTTTACTTGGGCATTTAAGGAGTGTTTAATAGAGGTTTTATAATGAGACGCAGATGAAACTGGTATAGCATAATGCAGAAAGATATAACATTTATTGTTATTTTAGAATCGTTAAAATGTCTTTAAATGACTTTAACTTACTTTTCAGGTTTAACAAAAGGCAGACAGACTGTCGAAGTGCAGAGCTGCTTTTGTACTTTTTGATATGTAGTAAGAGATCAGTCGAAAAAAGCTCCACTAATACAAAATTATTACAATTTCTTTCGTCTTCCATATAATGATATCAATGATACATGATAAAAAATGGTGATGAAATTCTACTTATTATTATTATTATTGTTGTTGTTATCATTAATATCACTGTTGTGGTTGGTAATATTAGTACTAGTGGTAATATGGTTATCATTACCATTAGCATTAACATTACCAATGTAATTATCACCTTTATTAATATTATTATTATGATCATCATTATTATAAAAATTATGATTACTATTTCTCTAACTATTGTTGACATTACTATTACTATTAAAATCATAATTCTAATAAAAAGAAAACGTATAAGATTGTTTTTCTTTTCCTTTCTTTTTTATCCAGTTTGCAGCTTCCGAGTCGTTACCTCTGGTATGAAGAAATTCGCATTGATACCTTCTAACCAACCATACCAGGAATAGACGGCGTCAATAATGAATAAACTGAATATACTATCATTATAATCAGTCATTGCTATTGCATTTATCATTGCCAATGTTATCATTAATTACCTTTGTCATTATCATTTGCTAGTGTTATTGGCATTATAATGGTCGACATCATTTATATATATATATATATATATATATATATATATATATATATATATATATATATATATATATATATATATATATAAAGGAAATCAATGAAGTAACTTATGAAAATGCAGTGAAATAGTTATTTTTAAAACACTCAACATAACCTAAATATCTAGTGTTGTCCCATCAGGTGTAAGCCATTTAGATCTCAACACCCATTATAACTATATTATTTCTTATACATGTAAATAAAGCAGATGGATTTTTGCAAGGTTGTTTTAAACATGTAGCCACACTCCCTCTTGAATATCTTTTACTTATCTACAAAGTAAGCCAAAATACGTTTATTTCGGACTAAAAAATGTGGGATAGATCTTTCCTGCGTAAATGAGTATACTCTCGACATAACGGTCGTTGACGGTTTTCGTATCTTTTCATGTTTATTTTGGTATTTATAATGACGGGAAGAATAATCTTCATACAACATATTGCCCTATCATCTACCTGCATTGCGGATATTCTCATCACCATACAATGTCACTACAAGTTATTTATCACTACAAGTTACTTTATTTCGGAAGAAAAAATTGTGTGCTATATGTAAATATGTCATGTACAGAAATATCGCATTTTCTCTCATATTTGTTTATATTTTGGATGACAAATGATACAGAAAATGGTTCTAAATGTAATCATCCATAAGTTCTCTTTATTTTTGCTCTATTGGAGTTTTACAACATAAAATGGTATGAAATATTGTTTTCCACGCCAGCGAATATTACATTCGCAGGCAGGGAAACGCTCACGTGTTCTTGAGGCGAGCGTTCCAAGCCATGCAACTCCACGGGACGAAATACCCACCTTTGACACCAACGCTCCAGGTAAATGCAGATCTACAAATGCATGGTGGTGTAAAACTTTGTATATATGATGTATTATATACAGATTATTTCTTTGTATTCTGTGACCTTATGATTATATTGTTAACACTGTGTGTTTGTGTTTTTGTTAGGAAGCTAGTTTTTTTACCATCGGTGTGTCTAAGCCTAACTTACATTCCTTTAAATCTTAGTGGTGATCCGAATCATTTGGCAAACATTACCCCCATTCTTTGGAGGAGAAGGGTTTGCGTGGTCAAAGCATTTTGTTGAGGGATGAAGCTGACGTAATATGATTCAAACATATTTTTTTATTTGTATACAAAAATTCTTCATCATTACTTTTTAATGTTTCCCAGATTTTTTTATTATTCCGAATCAATGAAAGTTGGTCTCATATTATGCAAAAATTCATAAGCTTTCTGAAAAAAAAATATATATATATATTTATATCATATATAATCCTTACGTTACAATTGCCGATTTTCTAAGGTAAGGTGAAAAATCACACTCGAAAGTGGGTACTACCACCTTGAAAATTGTGGGTGAGCCTTAAAACTTTCAGGAGAGATTCGGAGGCCATGAAACTCTAGAAATGCATATAAGTCAAAATCAGTAAAGTAAAGGATTTTGGCAAAAAAAAAAAAATTATCCCCTTAAGTAAATATGATTTCCAGGGGTTATTTATTTATTACTATTCTTGTTATTGTTATTATTATACAAGTTCTATAATTTTCCTAATCAAATCATGCCAACGATTGAACCGCTTTTGAGTTTTCAAGGGTATTTCAACGGGAAAGATAGAATGTATATATAAAAAAAAAATGTATGCTCGAACACCCCCTCTTGCCGAAGCACTTGTGTTAAACTGATCGGGGTTTCGGGGTTTCCTCCTCTGAATCATTGCCAACCCTCCCTCCCCTAACTTCAACGTGCATTTAACATACGACAGGCAGTTATCTTACAGCATCAGTATTTGAACACCTTAGCTCTGTCATTCGCCATTTCACTTGCCATTGCCTTTTACTTACCGTTTATTATTGTTAACACTGTAATTTATATTTTTATGCTTAGTACGAGCTTCAGCATTAGTCACAGTTGTAACTGCAAGCCTGATTCAATTCAGAGTTGTGTGATTTGAGAAGAGATCAGCATCCTTCGAGCATTACATATTTTGTAGCATGGTTTGGTTCAGGTAATTAGAGCTATCTTAGCTGATTAATCGTCATTGAATACTTGCCAAGGTCCATTGGGTTAAAAAAGGGGCGTCACCCACTATGATTTATTTGTATCAATGCTTTTATTATGACACTCAAGATGATAGTTATAAATTACATGTGATTATGAATATGCCAACATGGCAACACTAACAATAACATTACTTATTTTAGTTACGTTTTGGAAATATATTTAACAAGATACCTAGAATGCTGGTCTCCAGAGATCGACTCGCTGCTCCAACTTTTTTACCAACAGCACGAAACACACTCAATGGGAAACATTTAATCTTTTCACCCCGATGGATACATTTCAAAACATTTTCTGTGACAGGGAGCCAATATATCATACAGCCTCAGCAGAGGTAGGGTGTGTGTGTGTGTGTGTGTGTGTGTGTGTGTGTGTGTGTGTGTGTGTGTGTGTGTGTGTGTGTGTGTGTGTGTGTGTGTGTGTGTGTGAGAGAGAGAGAGAGAGAGAGAGAGAGAGAGAGAGAGAGAGAGAGAGAGAGAGAGAGAGAGAGAGAGAGATACAACGTTCGGGAAGCATGTGGGTTTCAGTGAGCCTTTAAAAAAAGATTTTATGAAACTTTTACAAACGCTATCGAAGATTTCCCCAAAATTTGGCATTTTTATATACTGTTAAAAGTTTGTAAATAATTGGAATAAAGTGAATTTACTTCAACATTTGAAACAGCTTGCTCTAATAATAATAGTAATAGTAATAATAATAAAATATATGTATCCAAAGTTTATCATGTTAACGGTGTGAAAGTGACAAGAACATACAAAGAACAAGAGGATTTATATCCCTTTTTGTTCAATCATATATGATTGATGATGATTATGTGCACTCGCTTGACTCGTGGAATTACCACAGTTGTCGACAGGTAATTTTTTTTCAATTCCCATTATATTTTCGCAATTGAAGTATATAATTGCGCTGAAATGATATGTAACTATGTCATGGATACATTCTAGTATCCGTTCCTTCATTCTTTTTTCTTTGTGTGTGTATGTGTGTGAGAGAGAGAGAGAGAGAGAGAGAGAGAGAGAGAGAGAGAGAGAGAGAGAGAGAGAGAGAGAGAGAGAGAGAGAGAGAGAGAGAGAGAGTGTGTGTGTGTGTGTGTGTGTGTGTGTGTGTGTGTTTTCTAGCGGTGTAAGTAACAAGTTGCCTTTGTTTTAGAAGGGACAAGAATATATGGTAATTGTAAAATGCCAGGGCAGATAGTATGTTTCTATTTGGGTTACTCAGGTTATTCTAGCCAGATATAAGATATATTTACTTCAAAATGATACACTGAAAAACGCCGAGTTTGTTACTTGTTTCTGTTACAATTATGTTTACAGGTTACAATTATGGTTACAGGTCGACAATGTGCGTGGATCTTTTAACATAATGGATTAGTTACATTTCTGTTTCACTGACTAAGGAACACCAATTTGGCAATTTAACAATTCTTCAAATATAGCGTGACGCAGGTCTGCCATTGGGTCCACGTCCTAAGGGTCAACAACAACAACAACAAAGCTTCGAAATTCGTGTCTCCGAAATTTTGTTGTTTTCCGTGTCTTCATCAATATTATTATTATTATTACTATGATTTATTATTAGTATTAGTATTATCATCATCATCATCATCATTTTAACCATTATTGTTATTAACATTGATATCATTCTTATTATCAATATTATATTTATCATTATTATTATTATCGTCTTTATTATGATCATTGTTATTTTTATTGTTATTGTTATCATCATAATTTTTATATTATTAACATTATCTTTTATCATATTTGTTTTAATTAATATTATCCTTATGTTTTAAGTGAAATTATTGTTAGTATTTTTAGTAGTGCAATAATTAGTGTTGTAATAATGATGATAATAGTGATGATGATGATAATAATAATGATGATAATAACCATGAAAATAATAGTAATAATAACAATAATAATCATAATTTGATAATAATCATAATAATGATAATAGTTACAGTAATAATAACAATAACAATGATGATGACAATGATGATGATGATAATGATAATGATAATGATAATGATAATAATAATAATAAGGATAATAATTTTAAGAAGTGATGCTAAAGCTAATGATAAGACTAACAATTATAATGATAATAATAGGTGTGATTATAATAATAATAATTGTGATACCGATAATGATAATAATAATTGTGATACCGATAATGATAATAATAATTGTGATACCGATAATGATAATAATAATATTAACAATAATTATAATGGTAGTTAATATTATTATCATTAATTTATAATTATTAATACTATTATTATTATTACCATTTTTATTATTAATATAAAATTATTAAAATTATCATTATCATTATTGTTATCATTATTAGAATCATTATCATTATTAGTATTATTATCAGTATCATCATTATCATATGCTTTCTGTCTCAAAAACTGCAGTTTTCATGACCTCAAGGGATCGGGTCAAAACCCATGGCGAAGAGGCCGTTGAGGTCGTTCTCCTTCGGGACTCAATTGCTCTTCTGAATACACGACTTTTCCTAATAATATCGTCTTCTGTAAAAGTGCTTAATTCAATGAGATATCTAGTCTTCCTAGCCATTCATTAATTTTCTTCTTTATTGCTCCCACAATCGCTGGTACAGTTATTACACTTCTCATATTGCAAATCCTCTTGATTTCCGTCTTCAAATCTTGATATTTTTCCATTTTCTCTTTTTTCCGTGGCACTAGTCATACTATCAGCTGGCACAGCAATGTCAACGATGATGTGTTTTTTTTCTCTCTTATTCACAGCAACTATTGCAGGCGTTCTTGCTTCCATTTACACCGTCAAATTAGACATTCACATCCCATAGTAGCTTTATCTTGTCATTTTGCACAACGTCCTCGTGGGAAATGCTCGTACCGTTTTTCTGCCCTTTATGGTTTGTATTTCTTGAATAATTTAAGTGCACTCGCCTCGCTACGTTGTCGCGTCGTCGCTTTTACTCTCTCTGTGCCATCTCTCACTCACTGACGATGCGATGTACAATTTCATTATTTTCATACATTCTACAAAGCGGTAACTCTGTTGATTTGTTTTTAAGATTTTTGATATAGTTTGTTCGGAGAGCCTGCTCTTGTGTTGCACACGTTAGTAACGCTTTTTGTATTTTTAGATCATCTTTTCTCAGCCACTTTCATGTCTCCTTAGCATCTGTTGATTCCGCCATCTCTCTAGTAATCTGACCGCACGTTCTTCTTTCCTTCTTCCATGTTTATTCTTTATCATGCATCCATATCCTTTTGCACCCATCCTTTAGTGTCTACCACTTTAGCAAGCCTAACACCTCAAATCAATCATGACTCGACGTTACTCTTCTCCTCAATTCGAACGCAACCCTCGCAGCTAATCAGTCCACGTCCTCCTTTCTCTTTAGTCAAATATAACCTGTCTATATCACTCAGGCTGCAGTGCATTTTCTTAATCTTCATCGATATTAGATCCATGTTGTTCAATTCATTCGTTGTCCATTTCAGAATGGCAGCTCCATATCTCAATGCTGATACAGCCCATGTGTTAGGATCTTATCTCTGCTATTCAAATTTGGCTTCAAACCCAACTTCAACCGCCTTTTGTATTCGCTTGCAAACTTGTCTTTCATATCATTTTCTCTGATCTTATCCATCTCCACGATACCCAAATATTTGTATCCACTTTCATCGATGTCTTTGATCATTTGCCCATTCGGAAGTGCAACTCCATTTAGCTTTTTTTTTTTCAGTACCAATACTCCACACTTATCTACTCCGAATTGCGTCCCAGTATCCTCACTGAAGAGATGCACAGTTTGCTCCAATGAATCTATTTGGTCCTTATTCTTGACAAATAACCATCAATTAATTTTGAATTTCTTGTCAACCCATTCATTAGAACCTGCTACTGTTCCCAAGATGAATGTCAATGGAATTGTACATAAGACAAACAGTAATGGAGATTGGTTGTTCCCCTGGAAAATTTCCTCTTTGAATATGCATATCTCCAAAACTGTCACCAGGCGATGTTTATTCTAGCTTCCGTGGTCGAATAATATCATAAAAGAAATTTCTGACATTCTCTACTATCCCACACATCTCAAGGCACTTATTAATAGAGCTACTAGGCTCCATATCATATACATTTTTGTAATTATTAGTTATTGTTTTCCTTAAAATAATTCTTATTATCATTGCCATTACTATAATAATTGATATTATTATTCTTACTCTCCTTATCCCTATTGTTATCAGCTTTGTTATCATTATTATATCTATTATCATTATTATCACAATTATGATAAAAAATTATCATGTCCACCATAATTATAACTATTAATGTTATGTTTGTTATTATTACTATTACTATTATTATTACTACTACTACTATTCAAATTATTATTATCATTATCATTATTACTCCTACTATTATCATCATCAGTATCATTGTTATCATTATTATTATCCTGATTATTATTATCATTATTATTATCCTGATTATTATTATCATTATTATTATCCTGATTATTATTATCATTATTATTGAAATTATCGTTATTCTTACTATCATTATAACTTTTATTTGTATTGTTATCTTCTTTGTTCTATAATTATTGCTAATGTTATTATTATTGTGATCATTATTATTCTTGTTATAATAGTAATAATAAAATTATATATATATATATATATATATATATATATATATATATATATATATATATATTATTTATATTATAGTTATTATCTTTATTTTTGTTATCATTATTATTGCAAACATTATTTATATTTTTGTTCTTATTATAATTTTTACTTTTTATTATTTTATCATCATTTTTATTGTTATTGCTTTTTGTATTTTATTATTATTATTATTATTATGTTTATTTTTATTTTTATTATTATTATTATTATTATTATTATTGTTAGTATCATTACTATTATTAACATTATTACTATTATTGTTATTACTATTATTATTATTATCATTATTATCATTATTTTTATTAGTGCTATCATTATTGTTGTTAATACTATTATTATCATTATTATTGTTATTTTATTTTCATATTAATTAATATGATGATTATCATTATAGTGTACTTTTTATTGTAGTTATTATCTTTATCATTCAAATTATTGTTTTTATTCTTATCATTATTATTACAACTGTTATTATCATTATCATTATTGTTATTGTAATAATATTATTGTTTGTAATTATTTTCTTATCGTTATGATTATTATCATCATTGTTATAATGATTATCATTGTTATCATTATTATTATTAGTCATTATTATCATAACTCTTGTTTTTAGTATATCATTATTGTTATTATTACTATTATTATTATTACCATTATCATTATCAATATCATCATCAATGTTATTATAATAGTTATTATAATATTCATTATCATTATTATTATCATTATTATTATTGTTATTATTATTATTATTATCATTATTTTTATTAACATTACTTTCCTATTATTATCATCATTACTATTGTTACTATTTTTATAGTTATTGTTTTCATTATTACTATTATTATTATCATTTTATCACTGATAACATGATCATTATCATTATTATTTTCACTATTATCATCATTGCAATTAGCATCATCATCATCATCATCATCATCATCGTCATCATCATCATCATCATCATCATCATCATCAGTATCATCATAATTATTAGCATTATTTTCATTATTATCATTATCATTATTGATGATATCATCGATATCATTATCCTATACGTTTCCTCCATAAGTAAGTGATAAAAGAACTGAAACATAGGTATTGTTATATCTTTTAACACGATTAATCTCACGTCCTATTTGACTAGCAATCGTTTAGCTCTTATACTAATCCTGCTTTAAAAGTATAATTCCCAGTCTTAAAAAAGAAAAAGAAAAAACGTTCTCTGAGGTTATTGCGAAAGCTTAGTCATGGCAATTTAAATGTCAAGAGAGAAATGAGCTGCAGGTCTTTTGGGTGACATGATGGACGTCAAGATCTGAGGGTTTTTTTCTGTGCAAGTGCGTCGCTAAGCAGTGGGAGGCACTTCTTATCAAGTATAGACTCACTTACAAACGTGCATACTCGCACACTTGCTCACATACGCACCCGCACGCACGGATGCACACGCGCGCACACACACACACACACACACACACACACACACACACACACACACACACACACACACACACACACACACACACACACACACACACACACACACACACACACACGCACGTACACACTTCCATTAACTGAACTGTAGCTCCTGTAAGAGCTGGCATTATTGACTCACACTGGCAGTCTTATGTTATATAAGCATATATACTTCATCTTTTCTCTTTATTCAAAACCTTTTTTTATCCCGTTATTTTTCCAATGCTTGGTTCAACCGCAAGCCTCTCTCCTCCGTTTGGCCGTTCCCAACATTGCAGCCTTTAACTTTTGCAATAGTCGTGTGTAATATTGCTCCAATAGTCTGTAAAAATGCCTCTCCTGAAGGTTATTGAAGAGTGGAGGATGCGTAAGCAGGAGGGAGTTGAGGTTTTATGTACGTTTGTCTGTATGTACGTATGTATGTAAATAAATGCGTGTGTTTGTAGACGTGTATATATTAGGGTTTACATTTCTATTCCAGTCATTAGTTGTTATTACATCATATTGGCGTAGATGAGATATTCACTTCAAATACAACATGCCCTTATAAACCGTCAACCCTATATTGCCAATCAAAGGTCAGATCTCAGTATGTGTGTGAAAATACTCACTCAAAGTACTCACTCAAAATACTCACTCAAAATACTCACTCAAAACTTAGGACGCTGGAAGGGGAATTATACAAAATTAATTCCTACTTTAGACCAACTTTGCTAGACTGCGTGGGCAATACCACCATATGCGCTTTCATTACTACAGACTGTGCGTGTTTACAGTACGTTGTATTTTCAGAGGTCTTTGAGAATAGGGGATAAGGGATACATACATAACCTTCGGATTGAAGATAGTTTTAGCAGGAGTAGGAGTAGTAGTAATAGTAGTAATAGCAATGGCAATGGCAGTAGTAGTGATAATCTTAATAACAAAAATGATAATCTTTATTATAATCAAGATGATAACTATAATGCTGTTGACGGTGGTGAAGATTGTACTGAATATGTTGATAATGTTAGTGAGGATGATAATAATAATAAATATAATGATGATGATGATGATGATGATGATGATGATGATGATGATGATGATGATGATGATGATGATGATGATGATGATGATGATGATAATGATAATGATAATAATAAAGTTAAAAAAATAATTATGATATTAAAAATAATAATAATAATGATAATAATAATAACAATAATGATAATTATAATAACCATAAGAACAATAATGAAACTGATAATACTAATAACAATTATAATGATTATGATAATAATAATAATAATAATAATAATAATAATAATAATAATAATAATAATAATAATAATAATAACAATAACAATAATGATCATAATAATAATAATAACAATAATAACTATAGTATCAACAATAATAACAATGATGATAATGATAATGAAAAATGATAATGAAAATAACAAAAATAATGATAATGATGATGATGCTAATGAGGAATAGGAGAAGGAGGAGGGGAGGGAGATAATAGTAATAATAATAATAATAATAATGATAATAATAATAATAATAATAATAATAATAATAATAATAATAATAATAATAATAATAATAATAATAATAATAATAAAAGATAATAATAATAATAATGGTGATGATAATAGTAATAATAATGATGATGATAATAATTACAATAATTAATGATGATCATATTAACTTATGGGAATAAAGGAAATGATAATAATGATGACAGTTATAATAGTAATGATGATAATAATAATAATGATGAAAATAATTCCTATAATATCAATAACACCAATCACAATAATAATAATGATACTAATAATGATAATAATAATGTTAATAATAACAATAATAATAATAATAATAATAATAATAATAATAATGATACTATTATTATGATTATTATTATTATTATTGTTATTATTATTATCATAATAATATCAAAAATACTAATTATAGTGTTAAGGGTAATAATGATAATGACAATACCAATGACAATACTAATGATAATAATGATAAAAATGATAATGATAATGACGATGATAGTAATATTAATGATGATAATGATTATAATCCTATTGATAATATTAATGATAATAATAATGATAATATTGACAATAATAACATTATTATTAATAACAAAAATGGTAACAATAATAATAATAATATTAATGATGATGATGTTGATGATAAAAAATCTAATGATATTAGTAATACTAATAATAATGATACTAATAATAATAATAATAATAATAATAATAATTATTATTATTATTATTATTATTATTATTATAACTATAATAATGATAATTATCATGATAATAATAATAATAACTATAATAATAATAATTATCAGGATAATAATAATAATAACTATGATAATAATAATAAATATAATAATAATAATAATAATAATAATAATAATAATAATAATAATAATAATAATAATAATAATAATAATAATAATAATAATAATAATAATAATAATAACTATAATAAATGATAATGATAATGATAATAATAATAATATTAATAATAATAACAGCAATAGTAATAATAATAGAAATAATAATAGTAATAATAGTACTACATATTTGATATTGAAAATTGCTTCTTTTTTCTCGTGCACTGCCTTTATAAAAATTAATTTCTGGAATATGTGTCTTTGATTTCCCTCGGGAGACGACGTAAATGTACGGCACTGCAGTTCTAAATAAAGAGCCGTTTTGAACACTGCACTGGAGAAAAGTTCTCTCTCTCTCTCTCTCTCTTTCTATGTCTCTGTCTGTCTCTCTCCCTCTCCCTCTCTCTCTCTCTCTCTCTCTCTCTCTCTCTCTCTCTCTCTCTCTCTCTCTCTCTCTCTCTCTCTCTCTCTCTCTCTATGTTTCTGTCTGTTTCTCTCCCTCTCCCTCTCTCTCTCTCTCTCTCTCTCTCTCTCTCTCTCTCTCTGTCTCTCTCTCTCTCTCTCTCTCTCTCTCTCTCTCTCTCTCTATGTGTGTGTGTGTGTGTGTGTGTGTGTGTGTGTGTGTGTGTGTGTGTGTGTGGTTCGAAATAGATTTTTAAATATGTGATTCAAAATAGATCCTATCACGTGATTCTAATACAGTTGGATATAGTCAAACGAACTCAAACACACTACAGAGGACTGCAACCAGATAAACACAAACGTATAATTCGATTCATATACAAAACAAAATGCAAATAACGAAGCATGATACGAGACACCGAAAAATACACTTCGATCCTCACAACCTACTTCCTCTATTGTACTGTTCATATTGCACTCGGTACTGCCCCATTTGCATCCTCTGTAGAACTCTCCCCATGTTCCAGAAATGTACTGTTTTATGGCTGTCTCCGCT
>NC_091574.1:15704283-15709283 GCF_042767895.1 Penaeus vannamei
CTGGTCCAGTGCGGGTTGGTTGGGGTTCGCATTGACGCTTATAACGACACGCAGTGACACCTTGAAAGACTTTTTCACGTCCCTCTATCCACAGGGGAACCTGTAGGCAATCGAGTTGAAGTTTCTTGCCCAGGAGAACAACTTAAATGCCATAAAATTTGGGTGGTGATCCGGATCACCGCGTAGGATAAATCAGTCAAAAAAGTTTTTTTTTTTTTTCAAAGGTGTATCAGCCCATCTTAGATGCCATTAATTTTTGGTGATCCGCGTCATGATCCGGATCAAGGATTTTTTAAAGGATTCATTAGCATTGCGAGGCAGGGGTACAGGACGTTACCAGTGAACTTGGGAGAGGTGATTTTTAAAAAATTCTTCGCTTCGTGAAAACATATTTATTGCGTCTGTGACCCAGCTTAGGCAGAGGTATGCGCTCTCTGACTGCTTCTAGTTATCATTATTGTTATTATTGCTATCATTGCTCATAATGCTATTAATATTAGTGGTACTGTTATTATTATTTTTATTGTTGTTGTTTTTGTTATTGGTCACCATTATTAGTATTATTAACATTGTTGTTATTGTTATCATTATTATAACTATTATTATTATCATGATCATTATTATAGTTATTATCATTGTTGTTATTACCATTATCATTATTATTATGATAATGATAATGATAAATATAACTATCATTTTTATTGTTATTAATATTATTTTTTTATCGTTATCATTTTCATTTTATTTATTATTGTTATTATACTACTACTACTACTACTACTACTAATAATAATAATAATGATGATTATTATTATTGTTATTATCATAATAATAATTATTATTATTGTTGGTATTATTATTACTACAGCAACTACTACTACTATTTTTATCATAACCATCACTTTACCATTATTGTAATTATCATAATCATTGTTGTAATTTTTTGTTAGTATCAGCATTATCATTATTATTATTTTTTCTTATTATTATTATTATTGTTGTTGTTGTTGTTAATATTACTATGATTATTATTATTGTTATTATTATTATTATTATTATTATTATTATTATCTTTATAAGATCATTGTGGTCATCATCGTCATCATTATTATTGTCATTATTATCACTATTGTTGTTATTATTATTATTATTACTCTAATCATTGTAGCTATATTTTTTATCAAATCAATTACTGTCATTAGTACAAATTATCATGTCAAAAATAATCTTTCTTCGTTAGTACTGCATGGGTATACTATAAGCACAAAATTTTGATATTTTTCAAAAGAAGGGTAAGTTGGTTGGTATGCGAGTACCAGCAGCAGACTGTAAATAAGTATGTTTTCCTCTTAATTTGCAGTTTGCTTAAAATGTAATAGGGTATGCACTTAACTAATAGTATTTCCAGTAACATTTCAAAAGAAGTCTGTGCCACTTTGATGTTCGACTGAGACATAATTCCTTTGGGATGGAAAGGTAAATAGAGAAAGCCATTTATACACAGCCCAAAAGCACATTGATATATGTTTATGGACACCCAAACAGAGAGGCACTGTATCTATAAATTATGCATGCATACATAAATACATACATACATGCATACATACACACATATGCATACGTAGTGTATGTATACATAACTATATAACTATATATATATATATATATATATATATATATATATATATATATATATATATATATTATATATATATATATATATATATATATTGTGTGTGTATGTGTATGTATATATATATATATATATATATATATATATATATATATATATATTGTGTGTATATATATATATATGTATATATATATGTATATATATGTATATATATGTATATATATATATATATATATATATATATATATATATATATATATATATATATATATGTAGACATATATATTTGTATATATATACATATATATATGGATATGGATATGGATATATATATATATATATATACGAATGTATGTGTGTGTGCACCAAAGTGCTCCGTCGATGGCGAGTGCATGACTCCATCTAGACAAGAGTACAATAGGGGTGTTTTGTATTCCTGACGTGACTGGAGGCCGGCAGCAACAACCCCCCCCCCCCCCCCGCCCTCCTATTGTACTTTTTTGGCCTTTTCCTCCCCACTCTCTTTTCTTTTCCTTGCCTTGTTTTTGTCTACTTTTTCCACTCACACTCCTCTTCCTTGCTTTTGTCCTCCTCCTTTTCTCCCCACTTTTCCCTCCTCCAGCTGTCCTCCCTCCTCCTTTTCTACTTCCTCTCCCTCCTCCTACCTCCTTCTGTACCTCTTCTCCCTCTTCCTTTCCCTCTTCCTCTCCCTCCTTCTCCTTCTCATCTCCCTCCTCCTCCTCCTCCTCCTCATCCTTCCCCTCCTTCTACTCCTCCTTCTGCACTTCTCCCTCTTCCTCCTCTTCCTTTCCCTCCTCCTTCTCTTCCTCCACCCCCTCTCCCTCCTCCCCCTCCTATACCACATCTTTCTCTTCATCCTCACCTTTTTTATCATACAATTCCCCCCTCCACCTCCCGCTTTTATTCGTACGGGATGGAGCCCCTTCCGATATGCTTCACCTTTATACAGCGAGTACATTCATACCTGAGCTTACAATGGCCAATCCTACAGGGGATAGAGTCGGGAGATGGTTAGGACTTCCGGCGAGGGCGGGGGAGGGGTTGACGGGAGGGGCGGGGAGGGGGCTGTGTATGTGGCGAGCTGTGAAGGGGAAGGGGGTGTGTGTGGGAATTCCGGAAGGGGGTAGCCTGTGTATGAGGCGAAGGGGGAGGGGGAGTATGTGGGAATTCCGGAAAGGAGTAGCCTGTGTATGTGGCGAGCTGTGAAGGGGATGTGAGGGTGTATGTGGAATTCGGAAGGGGAGGTGAGCTGCGTATCTGGCGAGGTGAGTAGGGGAGGGGGTGGGGGTCAAGAGGCCATCCACAAAGGTCTTTTTTATAAAGACTTAGAGGGGAGCGGAGGAGTCAGGTCGAGTACTTGGGGTACACTTAGAGTCCACTATGAACCGTCCTACATAGAGTAACAGACGCTTGGTTATTGTTATCTTTATTGATTATGGAAAATAGATGTCAGGGAAGGAGGACGTCCATACAAGACTGCTCTTCCGTCTGGTTCTAAAAGGTCTTCCAACAGATTTTGCTTCGGAAATGCACGACAGATATTTGTAATAGTAATCACTGTGCGTCGAATTCCGTATATTGTCAAATTTCGGATGCCTATGTCTCCCTGCGTTATTTGCGTATTTGGTTATTTAGTCAATTATGTTGTTTTTTACCTCTTGTGATTTTTTGTATGGATGAATATTTGAAAATCCACTCCATTCTCATTCATGTCACGGTACATATAGATAGTCAATTTGACACATTAACACTTAACAAGATATTATTCTATAGTTAGGCTTATGTGACAAGCTGTTTAGGTTTAGTCTTTCCAGAATTCACTAACGGTATATTAACCATGAAAACGATAATCAGTTCTGGTAAAAAGCATCATATTAGCTCAGTGATTTGCAAATATGAGTCATGATGTTCAATTAGGTGTGTTTAACAAGAACTTGATGTGGCCCTAATCTCCATTAATGTGCTCGTTCTCTCTACCCCCCCCCCCCTTTCTCTCTCTCTCTCTTCTCTTTCTCTCTATCTCTTTCTATCTATCTTTGTACCGCTTTATATTTATCTACTCATTAATATTTTATTTAGCTTCTGTCTATCCATCGATTCCTTTATTTATTTATCGAAGAAGGGCAAACTAGCAAGCGACCCACTTGCTGCTTTGCATGTCGTGACGTGCAGGTAAATCCAAGTTTGATGGAAATGTCGACAAGAAGCAGAGATGAAACTGTATCCATGACTCATTTCTGAACCGGATTCTCTCTCTCTCGTTTACGATACCTTCAATCTTGTCAGGGTTGATGGCGTGAGGCTCGTTTGTTCCTTTGATTGCAAAGCTGTGCAGGTCACGGCGATTCCGATTGTTGCCTGTCATCGATACTAGTGATTGCGTAAAGGAAATGCTTGACGTGACATAGTCATACACATACACATCTGTCTATATTTCAGTCCGACTGTCTATCTAGCTATCAATCTGTCTCGCTACATATCTACCTATCTGTATACGTATGTATGTATGTATATATATATATATATATATATATATATATATATATATATATATATATATATATATATATATATATATTCATATACATTCATGTGTGTGTGTGTGTGTGAGTGTTTGTGTATGTGTGCGAGTGTGTGTGTGTGTGTGTGTGTGTTGGTGCATAAAATGGCTTGATTGCTATCGTTGTACAGCAGCAAAATAACGTTTGTTTCATACTTTGTATTGAGTGAAATGAATAATGTATCTGCATAAACACCGGACTTTACCGTTTTTCATATGACTGTTTTTGCAAATGTTATTATATTGCCTATTACTTTTGTCAATATAGTATAAGGCTATATGCATAAATTATGTATATATATATATATGTATACACACACATATGTGTGTGTGTGTCTGGGTATCTATGCATACATGCGTGTGTGCATGCATGTGTACGTAGATTGCACATGCATTAGAGTTGATAGGTTTATCAGGATGACACAACAACGCAATATCACATATGCGCAATTTCACTTCATTCCCTCCAGTGATGCAATTGTATCGATGAAGCGAATATCTTATACTGTTGTATACCCCCCCCCCCGAAAAAAAAGAATGTGGAGTGGGAGTAAACAATTCTCATATTTACACTTTCCTTCTGTTATGATTCAAAAGATAAATCGCCATTCTTTCCTGCTAAAATGGCTTACGTTATTCTTTCTGTCATTTTAGAATCAGGATTATCCTCTCTTCCATGCTTATCCTTAAATCATCTACTACAGTCCCTGGAAAAAATATTTAAGTTCATATCCTCAAAATGCCACGCACTTCCGCTTTGTCCAAGTACCTGCGGACGGGAACAAA
>NC_091574.1:15746783-15749283 GCF_042767895.1 Penaeus vannamei
TTTTCTTCTTCTTTCTTTCTTTCTAAGTTCCTGCGTGGCTTGATGTGAGACATTTTTGGAGGGCATGTAAACAATAAATTATCTCATTATCAACAATTATTTTCAATATGTTTGTATGTTTATTACTTTACGCTATTCTCAATTTTGTTTATTTTTGTCTTAATAAGGAATATTAAGCTGGTTATTCTAACTAATGAATATAATTGATGCTACTCGAACTAATTCACTCATGAACGCTCTCTCTCTCTTTCTTTATCTCTCTCTCTCTCTCTCTCTCTCTCTCTCTCTCTCTCTCTCTCTCTCTCTCTCTCTCTGTTTCTCTGTTTCTCTGTTTATCTGCCCCCCCCCCCCGTATTTCTCCCTCAGTCCCAATCTCAATCTCAATCTCCTTCTCCCTTTGTCTTCCCCACCCCCCACTCTCTCTTTCCTCTCTCTCCCTTTCCCCTTCTCTTCCTCTCTCCGTCCCCCCATTCCGTCTCTCTTTTTCTCTCTTTGATGTGCGAATGTTTCATCATTTGTGTAGTAATGGATGTTTCACATATGACCTATTTGCTGTTAGTTGACTGTATCCTGAATTAAATGCTATTTTTGTGTTTTGCTTTATCCTATTAATCCAGAGCCTTATGATGTCGGGTTGTTTATAGAAATTGGAATAATTCAGTGCTTTAGTGATGTCCATTGGGATTGAAGTGACTTTGTTTTGAGGCAAATGTTAACAATAAGTTTGATTTTAATTGGCGAAATCATTGAATTGTATCATACATGGCGAATATATAAATGAAGATTAGGTAATAAAACATGACTGACATAAAAACGGACAGACAGAGGTGCAAACTGCAATACAGAAAAAAAAAGAAAAAAGGCAAAATCAAAACGGAAACAATGCAGACAGATTGCATTGATGTTTTATTTTTAAACCTTTGGATTGTGACCTTTATATATATACACAGTAATATTTATAGATATATATCGTTGAAGAGATTAGGGCTCAGGGCAAACGTATAGACATTTAGCCATTTATTCTTTGAAGCGTGCAGGAGTTAGAAATATATCATACAGACAGTAAGAGAAAAACAATATCACTTTCAAAATCCCTTCCCTTCCTGCACTGTCACCTCTCACATCACTTTATTATTCACTATCACTTTTCTACTTTTGAAAAGACACTTCCGAGCGATATAAGTTGTCATGTCGTATTTCATGTATACTCATACGTTCATCAATGAAGTTCAGTCACTGTTGTGAAGTTGCAGGATTCCAGCTCATCAGTTTCAGAGCGCACATGCCTTTAGGGAAGGATATCACTTAATATATTATTTACGCACCCTCACAATAAAAAGGTGGTTTCATATCATTAAGATATTTCATCATGCGCCAAGTCCGCATCATATAAATCAACTTGGGTACAATAAACTTTATTTATATATGATAAACTAAATATTCACCTTGAGGGAAGTCAGTTTATCGATGGAGGGAAATATGCTGCTTCTGCTGCTGTCTATGACCTCTTTCAAGCGCCACCAATTCAGTCATCTTTCAGTTCAGTCAGCTACTTCCTTCAAAGCACCTCGTCACCTTCCACTCACTAACACACACACACACACACACACACACACACACACACACACACACACACACACACACACACACACACACACACACACACACACACACACACACACACACACAAACAAACACACACACGCACACACACACACACACACACCTTAACGACCTCAAACAGGTCGTCAAAGCATAAAGCTGTGGCTGTGTGCCTGTCAAATAAGAAATTGTAAATCTCTTTGATTCCTATTTAACAAAAACACAACTTTACTAGTTTAAAATTCACACTCATCTTGAAGTGTACTAAAACACTCTGCACTTATGTTCTCGTGACCCGGTGTTCTCAACGGTGTATTTGCACTGCTGCATATACTTTTTCACTGAACCCCAGTCTTTTCAACCACAAATGTCTATATATATTCATAGGTATACAGGGTACGGTCAGAATCCAAGGATATCTCTACAAAGATAAGATCTAAATATGGAATACTCATCTAAATATGGAATACAGATACACAAATACACAATTATAACAAACAACGTAGGTAAACAGACAAATGCAAACTGACCTACACACGAAGGAACAAGAAACGCACGCTGGTATCAGTTATCATACGATGTACATTCAGGTAACAAACCACACGCTATTTAATAACATATAGCACACCGCTGCAGCGACGGGAGCAGGCACCACTACCAGCTATGAAACGGGAAACAAATGATACTATATCCAGGAGAGTCATTTAGTATTTACTTACTCTTATTACAGTGTGGGAGGCCGGGCCTTGTCCTGTCGCTGTTGGGCCCTCACTCTAATAAAGGTATGGAGCCATTGCAGAGATGGGCTCAGCTCGTGTAGTCGGATTAGGTATCTGCGAGGTATATGTTGCGCGAGTGAGTATGAGGAATTAACCGTACGTATGCTGAGTGAATCCAC
>NC_091574.1:15754283-15756783 GCF_042767895.1 Penaeus vannamei
ATTCAACAACAAATAAAAAAGGAAAATAAATTTAAAAATCTATAAAAAACAGCAGATGTAATTAGCAAGAACCAAGAAGGAATCCGCAAGCAGTAGTAATTAGTAAGATCAACATTCAACAAGCAGGTATGAGGGAACAGCAAGTAGGAATCAGCGAAATCAGCAATCAGGAATAAGTAAGACTAGGAATCAGCAAACAGAAAAGAGCGAGATCAACTATTAGGAATCAACGTCAACAATCAGTAAGCGGAATTAAGAAACAGCGAGATTGACAATTAGGAATTGGGAATCAGTGAGATCAGCAATCAGAAAGCAGGAATCTGCGACCTCAACAATCAGCAAGCGGAATTAGGAATCGGCGAGATTGTCAATTAGGAATTAGGAATGAGCGAAATCAGCAATTAACAAGCAGGATTCGGCAAGACTGACAATTAGGAATCAGTGAGATCGCCATTCAGGAATCAGCGAAACCAACAATAAGAAAGCAGGAACCGGCGAAATCAGCAACCAGCAAGTAGTAATCAGCAATCAACAAGCAGGAATCGGCGGTATCAGCAATCAGCAAGCAGGAACGAGCGAGATGAAGCAGCAGGAGCAGCAGGAACGAGCGAGATGAAGCAGGCAGGAGCAGCAGGAACAGCAGGAGCAGCAGCGGCGGCCGTAACGCCTCCCTGCGACTCGTCCTGGGCAGCTTTAACCACTCGTCGTAATGTGAGGTAATTTCGCCTCCGCCTTAGAGTCTCCTCCGGTAATTGGGCGGCCGAGTCTATCTCCGGGTAATTAATTCCGTCTATGACATCACCCTCACCCCCCCCCCCCTTATTCCCTCCCCCCTTCTCCTCTCCTTTGCCCGGTCTTCATTATGATCAGTTTACAAGGGGTGGGATTTTTTTTTTTTTTTTTTTTGTATAGGCGGTGTTTTCAGGAGATATCGGGTTTTGTGGTCACACACACACACACACACACTCACATTCACAAACACACACACTCACATTCACAAACATACATACACACACACACACACATTAACACACTCACATTCACAAACACACACACTCACATTCACAAACATACATACACACACACACACACATTAACACACTCACATTCACAAACACACAAACACACTCACACTCTCACATTCACAAACACACACACACACACACTCACACTCTCACATTCACAAACACACACACACACACTCACATTCACAATGTTAATGTGTGTGTGTTTGTGAATGTGAGTGTGTGTGTTTGTGAATGTGAGTGTGTGTGTATGTTTGTGAATGTGAGTGTGTGTGTGTGTATTATATATATATATATATATATATATATATATATATATATATATATATATATATATATATATATATGTATATATATATATGTATATATATATATATATATATATATATATATATATATATATATATATATATATATAAATATATATACGCCCCCCCCAAAAAAAAAACAAAAAAAAAACACATATATACGAGAAATCCCACTTCCACTGACCCTGGAGGCTGAAGTTTCCCATGCATAAAGATTGACTTACCTATAGGCCATATGTTAATTTTCATTCCTCAATTCATAACACATTGTTTTTGTCTGCTACATCGCTGAAGTCCGCTGTTCGCCGGTTGCGCCTGAAGCGATGACGTGCCTTCCATCATCACTATTCTCCATGCTGTTCCCAAAAGACTGTGAACATGACCTTGCTTCCCAAAAGACTGTGAACATGACCTTGCTTCCCAAAAGACTGTGAACATGACCTTGCTTCCCGAGGGTGACATGAGCTTTTATGGGAGTGGTGCGTCAAAGTGCTTCCATTTTTTGACGGCGCCATAGTTTCTGGATCATAGTGAGGAAGCCAAGTCTCATCCTGTGTACTTAGTGTGTCAAAAAAGACGTAGTTTACATGGCACATCGCTAAATGAGCCTTGGGAGAATGGACTCGTTCCTGCTCGTGGAAAGGTGTGACTAGCCTGGGAACCTATCGAGCAGACAACGTTTGCTTATGTGGACGGTCTTGCATGAATTTTTCCAGAGACCGAACTCTAATACTGATATCATGAGCTACTGTGTGTGTGCATATATATATATATATATATATATATATATATATATATATATATATATATATATATATATATATATATATATATATATATATATATATATATATATATATATACATACATATATATGTGTGTGTGCGTGTGTGTCTTTGTACTCATGCACGCTCATACACACGCTCACATAAACACACACACACACACACACACACACACACACACACACACACACACACACACACACACACACACACACACACTTACAAACAAATACTTGCTTCAACTTGCTCGTTCCTTCTTATTGATTGCTGATTACAACTTGCTGGTTGTTGGTTTCTCCGATTCCTGCTTTCTTATTGTTGGTTTCGCTGATTCCTGAATTGCGATCTCACTGATTCCTAATTGTCAATCTCGCTGATTCTC
>NC_091574.1:15796783-15799283 GCF_042767895.1 Penaeus vannamei
TAGTAGTGGTATTTTGCTAATACTATTAATATCGATGCCGTCATTAGCAGCATCACTGACATTGTGATTTTTAAAATGTGATTTAAGTACCAACAGCAATGCAAGATTTAAAAGAATCCAGATATTACGAAAAAGGACATACTGTTGATAGCGGTAGGAATAGCAATTGACTTTTTAGTAGCTTATGGAGTCATCTATATGTAAATACGGTCAATAAACTAAAGTCGCAATGGACATGGTATTACGTCATGGCATCCCGGCACATGTCATCCAAACATTCGACTACATGACCCTCATTGTCTCTCTCTCTCATCAGTTGCCTTATCAGTGCACAGCGGAAATCGGAGGTGATCACGCCTTAAGACCTTTAGCTCCCCTCCCCCTCCTCTCCCCTGCGGTGAGGTTTGTGCCTTCACTCACGGCATGGCTGTGGAGGATCCTGTTGGTTCTGGGGTCTGGCGTGGAATCCTGCTTAAGAGAGGTTATGACTCCTCCACAATGTGACGACCCCAGCTTGCGTGATCCTTCGGTGTTTACGCAGTACACTTTTTGTCGCCAGCAAGTCTAAGTGGTTGCTTTTCTATCACCATTTTCTTCAGCACTAGGACTGTAGTGTTACGCCACCTGTTGTCGTAACACTACTGTTGTCTCTAAGTGCACTGATGCTAAGCAATAGTTCGGTAATGTAAAAACAGCAATTACACATAAACTGGCATTATTGGTCAATAAAACAGTATGACATGGCATGTGGCAATATATATTTGCCCAAACAAATAGCGATGTTATGAATATTCAACTATGAGACACTTCGGAGGCAAGGCGGGCAGAAGCTTGGGCCACTGGCGTAACGAAGCGAAGTATTACAGTGACGCAGTATCACAGGGGTGAAATATCACGCGGGCGGCCCGACTCGCGATCTGGTATGTCCTCCGGTATGCTCCCTGGTAGCCGTCTCTCTCCCAAGTGCTGGCTCGCAGGGTCCAGCACAAAGTCGAAGGCAGGCGTGGAGTGAGGGACGGTGGTGGGGACTGGTCGTTCGGGGGTCATTTGGCGGTTCGCTCGTTCGCTCCCGCGAGTGGCGGCGCGCGGAACCGTTGGGCGGCGTAACAGCTCACTACAGGCTAACTTATTGTGCAGTTTCTGGTGAACTGGACTACATCCTCGGGCTCGTGTTTGGACGTGGCCATCATTACCTCCCGCAGGGGAGGGTGTGTCTGGAGGTCCTTAGCGGGCTTGCCTTACGCTGCACTTAGTTGCCATCATTTGGTAGGGACTGGCCTGGCAGGCCTCCTCGTGACTGCCATGTTATTTCTGTTAGCCATGATTAGGCTAACAGCCCTCAGCACCTATTCAGTCTTATATTAGCTTGTGCTCCTTGATGGTGTGACATGTTTGAGGTTCATGTTTCTGCCTTTTTCTGAAGAGCCCTTTGGGGTGGCTCACCAGAAATCAAATTCCTCTCTCAGGTGTGACGATGGCCTTCCCCACTGACTGGCTCCTTGGGAAGGGGCAATAGTCGATAACGAGGTGGCACTCCTCTGACTCAATAACGCCTTGATTGTTGGCATGATTCATGGTTTATGTCACTAGCTCTATCTTCTGGAGAGGCCTTTCTGGCGGTTAAGCAGGTAGTATCCTCTCTTTACAAACCTGTTATGCTGATCCTTGGTGGCCCCCTCTCCCTCTCGTTGATGTGGCCATCCCCACTGACTGGCTCCTTAGGATGAGGCAATGGATGTGGCATCCTCTTAGTTTGATAAAGCCAAATTCATTATCCGCTGTCAAGACGGTCTTTGAGCTGACGCCTCTTTCTCCCGCCACTAACTTGGTCCCTGGGAAGAATTGAGCAATGCTCCTATTATTGATGCTTATTCCTGTAGCTGGGTCTGGTGTCTCCCCGGGGGTTTCTTGGCCTACCCACGTATTTGCCGTGCATGGCAGCCCTGTGCGCTGTGGAGACAGGAGTCTTTTAGGTTGAGCGATGCCGTGAATGAGTACGCCATGTGGCTAGCAACATGCCTCTATGGTTTTCTATTCCAGCAAGACGGGTAGTCTGATCCCGGCTCGATCAGATCAATTGGCTGGTCTCCTTAGGGAGGCTAGGACCTAACAGTTACTATGTTTTATGGCCTCAGACAGGTCCCGTGAGTGTCGCCCCAAATAATCAGTGATTGCATATATCCTCTTGTCACCCCTGTAGCTGTTAGAGAATGTGCTCTAACACAGTTTTCTCTTATTGGACTCCATGGTGGGTGGGGGCGTGAGCATATGGCAAAGCGCATAGTAAAGAATATGGCAAACAGCATTCAATAAAATAAAAAAGTCCTCGAACTGACCATAAAGATGATGAACCTTGCAAGGAAAAGACTATGACAGTCACCCTCAAGCCTTACAAGGCTTTAGGTGGCCTGAAAAAGGCGAAAGTACAGGCTGAATGTGTCAGGCCTGTTGCTAAAATGGGTAGGACAGAAAACAATGCATTAGTTGGACTTGAGAGCTG
>NC_091574.1:15889283-15891783 GCF_042767895.1 Penaeus vannamei
GTGGTGACGTTCCTTACCCAGGGAGCAACGCGCCGATGATCTAACAATACGGCCATTTATATGTGTGTGTGTGTGTGTGTGTGTGTGTGTGTGTGTGTGTGTGTGTGTGTGTGTGAGTGTGTGTGTGTGTGTGCGTATATGTATATATATATATGTATATAAATATATATTTATATATGCATATGCATACATATATATATATATATATATATATATATATATATATATATATATATATATATATATATATATGTGTGTGTGTGTGTGTGTGTGTGTGTGTGTGTGTGTGTGTGTGTACGTATATGTATATATATGTATGTATATAAATATATATACATATATATATATAAAACAGTCAATGATACACATTCATTTCACAATTTCTATTGAACGACATAAGCATGGAAATTAATCAACGATATTAATCTCTAGTAGTGCCGCCACCACTCAGGAATTTGGATTCTGAGGAAATCTCGAGAAAAACCTTAATTTTTACTAACCTGATCTTAATCTGGGTAGCATGACTTTAACGGTCTTAAGGCTCTCTCATAGGATGGAGTGAATTCATTCCTCTGTTAAGCGTGTGTCAAATATTATAACGGTCATAGAAACATTCTTAACCGTTAGCATTTTTTTCTATAACCAAATAGTAATAAACAGATGGCATATCATAACGTAAATCTTAGCAAGAAATATTATGATATAAATATGCAATTTCTGTACTAACTTAATTCATTAAGGTTAACTCTATACCCTCCTTTCTCCTACGCCTTATAAAACAATTATCATTAAAATAAAATAAACATACATGAGACGGAATCGAGACCCTCACACCCATTCGACCAGTATCTTTCCATGATTTTACTTGCACGAAAGGTAATCATTCCTCGTCCTGTTACTCTTAATGATTTTCTCTCTTACGTTTCAGTCAAATAAATTACTCCATTCTCAACCTATTCCTTGATACCATCGGAACTGTCACCTATAAATAATTCAGTTGCTGTCTCCGCGGGCCAAAAAATTACTAAAATCATCACTAACAACAAAGCATCATGGTATGTTCCTTTGCCACAAATTTTCTTAAACTTTTCTCTATGTAGGGAGTGGAAGCCAAGACTTGTTTGAATCAGAATGCAAATCATAAACATTCACTATTATATTAATTCACCTATCAAGCATTACAACCTCCCATACCTGGACAAAAGATGACATACAATCACTGAACATATCTGTCTTTTGGGACATAAGTCAAGACTCATCTGACGGAACGGTGATGATATCTCTGCATATTGCCATCCCCTCCATTGAATTGTTAATATTTAAACAGACAAACCATTCATAGATACTCCTTATGATTTACTTTATTTGATATAACACTAAATTTAGTTATATTAATATGCCTTTAAGAGTATAAAATTACGTAAAAATACGTCTTCAGTGGCGTCTATACATCTTTAAAATTAGAACCAACGCATCTTTTAAATGTCAAATAGATACAAACCTCCACACACACAAACACACATATACATACATACATACACATATATATATATATATATATATATATATATATATATATATATATATACATATATATATATATATACATATATATAAATATATATATATATATATATATATATATATATATATATAAATATATATATATAGATAGATAGATAGATAGATAGATAGATAGATAGATAGATAGATAGATACATAGATAGATACATAAATAGATAGATATGTGTGTGTGTGTTTGAGAAAGAGAGAGAGAGAGTATATGAGGGTGTCTGTATGTGTTTAATATACGTGTGTGTGTGTGTTTCTATGTGTGTGTAAACACATAACTATCTTTTTTATGTATAAAAAAATTGCCCTGCATCTAATGAGACTATATTACAGATGGGAGACCGAGCGCCATGGGCTAGGAAGCTTGACGAGTATATTAATTAAGTTCGCTAGGCACAAAAGTTGTTGCTAATGATATGATATTCAAATTAACCAAAACAATAACAGTAATTTGTGTTACTAATGATATAGTATTGAAAACATGCTGAATTATCACAGTATGTTACAAAAACTTATTGGTATATGTTGCCATTATCGAATAACATTGTTCTATATCTGCATGGAAAAGAAATGCTCCTAAAAAATTGATAGTAATATTAAACTATCTGATAATTGCAGAGAGTGAATGACAATAAAACCAAAGTACATTCAGAAACAGTTTCATCTCCTGTATAGCAATTATCTTACCCAGATTATAAACAACTATACAACTGCTCTGAGAGGATCACATTTCACTTAGTTTTCTTTAGGGTTGAGTGAAAAGTTACTTATGATTGTATTTCATGCATAGAATCATATTTTTTCCCCTACGAAATGAATTCTAAATATTTTTTTAATATCCTTATAAAACAGGGGTGCATCTTATATGCCAGCAAATACGGTATATATGTATACAAATATATATGTATACACACTCGCATGGAATAAT
>NC_091574.1:15896783-15901783 GCF_042767895.1 Penaeus vannamei
TATATATATGCATGTATGTATGTATGTATGTATAGATATTTTTTCCTTTTATTATAATTCTATCACACTCCATCCAAAAATGGTTTCGCGTAAACCTATTAATAGACGGACAACCTAATGAAAGACGACGGAAAACGAATGCCCTTCCTGGGCTTATAATATCAAAATGAAAAGTTAAGAAATTTCCTCGGAATGGATAAATCTCGCTAAGATGTCGCAAACAACCAGGGAGAAATTTCCAGAACGTCAGACCTCTGACGACCACTCGCTCCTAAGACAGATTGTGAGCACAGAGAGAGAGAGAGAGAGAGAGAGAGAGAGAGAGAGAGAGAGAGAGAGAGAGAGAGAGAGAGAGAGAGAGAGAGAGAGAGAGAATGAATGAGAGAGAGAGAGAGAATGAATGAGAGAGAGAGAGAATGAATAAATGAGAAACAGGGACAGATATAGAAAGAGAGAGAAAGAGTCAGGGGCAGACCGAAAAAGAGAGATGGAACGAAAGGAATCAACAGAAGCTTCCGGATGAATATGAATAGAAAGCGAAAAACAAGTCATTATCCCCATCTCCAACCCCAAAGAAAATGCTGTCGAATATCTATCCGTATCAGCTTATAAACAAACAATAACAGTGCATCAGTACATAGACAACGAAATACTAAGATGAAGAAAAATACTAACAAAAGATACCTGTTAATCTTGGTGTTCAGTGGGAATGGTAGATTGTAGCAGAACAAAGGCATAGGTGATTAATGCGTAGTTTATAAATTATAAATATACGAACAAAGAGTAATTTGTAGCCTTGGTATTCAACGGGAATAATAGACTGTAGCAGAATAAATAAATAGATAAGTACATTTATAATAATGTTTAAAAAGAGATAACTAATACTGTATAAGCTTTGCCTTTGTGTGTGGTTGAGTATACATGTATTTTTGTATTACTATCAATGTTTCATTTATTGGTTTCATATACTTATTCCTTTGTTTTCCGCATAGTTAATTGTTAATTTACTTGAATTCTTGGCGTCTTCAGTTACAAATTCATTCAATATGTGACTTTTACTTTGATAACAGTTTTCTTCTCAAGTCAACACTCTCCATTAATTCGAAATCAGGATTCTCATGCGGCATTTATTTCATTAATAGTCAGGCTTCCTATTTTCATGCACCGGCAGCGAGCTAGCTAGTAGGGCTATTAATGATCAGATCTGACCCACACACATTCACATTCATACACAAATATATGTGTAAATGTATACATATATATACATATATACAAAAACATATATATATATATATATATATATATATATATATATATATATATATATATATATATTCATATATATATGTATATATATATATATATATGTATATATATGTATGTATATATAATATATACTATATGTATATACTATATATATATATATATATATATATATATATATATATATATATATATATATGTATATATATAAGCATACATATACATATATATATATATATATATATATATATATATATATAAACACACACACACACACACACACACACACACACACACATATAAACAGTGCCAACATCAGGAAGAACGAGCTAGCCTTCCGCCATAAGTGTTCAGCCAAACGACTCCAGGAGAGAGACAGCAAACAACATCCATTCAAGGGCTATTTACACTCGAGGTCGTTTCCTCAATGCCAATAGACAGTCCTCAAAGTCCTCCAGTGTGCGCTAAATATAAGACTTACTTAGTTCTGTAAAGAAGTGTGCTGAAAATATATTAGTCCTTCGTCGGGCAAAGGTTTGCTGTGGAGTTCCCTAAGGATGTTCATGGAGATGATAGTGATGGTGTGATGGTGATGATAATGATGATGAAAAGGTAATGGTATTAATAACAATGATTATGAGGATCGTGGGTGTGATGGTGACGGTGATGGTGATGATGAGACTGATTATTAACATAAATAATTTCAAAGCTTTAAAACTACGATGATAAAATACTGATATAGAGATTGTGATTCTGCATTTATCTAACAATCATATATATATATATATACATATATATATATATATATATATATATATATATATATATATATATATATATATATATATATGTCAGGCCAGTGTCAGCCCTGGTACAAGTACCACGGAGATTTGTACTACTCTGCATACATAAATATATATATATATATATATATATATATATATATATATATATATATATATATATATACATTTATATAAATATATATATTGTGTGTGTGTGCATATATATATATATATATATATATATATATATATATATATATATATATATATATATATATATATATATATATATATATGTATGTATGTATGTATATAATGTATATATATATGTATAAAATATATATATATATATATAATGTATGTATAATATGTATATATAATATATATATATATATATATATATATATATATATATATATATATATATATATATATATATATATGTAGGTATAGTGTACGTGAGTGTGTGTGTATATATATATATATATATATATATATATATATATATATATATATATAGATAGATAGATAGATAGATAGATAGATATACAGCATACGTGTATGTAAATACTATGTGTGTGTGTATATATATGTGTGTGTATATATATGTGTCTGTGTATGTATATATATATATATATATATATATATATATATATATATATATATATATATATATATATATATATATATATATCTATATGTATGTATGTATGTATACAGTGTATGTGGCATATGTATGTATGCATATATATATATATATATATATATATATATATATATATATATATATATATATATATATATATAAAACACATACACTGTATATATGTATACATATATACATATGTAAATATATATTTATGTATATATATCACATCCGCCCACATATATATATATATATAAATATATATATACATATATATATATATATATATATATATATATATATATATATATATATATATATATATATATATATATATATATATATATAGTGTGTGTGTGGGGATGTGTGTGTGATATATATACATAAATATATTTATATATGTAAATATGTATACATATATACAGTGTATGTGTTATATATGTATATATATATATATATATATATATATATATATATATATATATATATACGTACATATATGTCGAGATCCTTATTTATTCAGCATTTAAAAAGGCGCGTTGGTTTTGATTTTAAAGATGGTATGTATGTCACATTTGATTACTTTTTTTTATACTTATAAAGGCAAATCAATATAGCAAAATTTAGTGTTATTAGAAATTAGTAAATCACTAAATCAATAATTTATAATGGGTTGTTTGTTTAAATGTAAACAATTCCTTTGGGGGAAAGCTATAAGTTCGTTATTTTAACAATTTCTCGTCAAACAAGCCATTGCTCTCCTCTTGTATATAGATAGCTTCAGTGCTAGTATAAGTTGTGTTTTACCCAGATATTTAATGTTGAAATGCTTGATAAGTGGATTAACACAATTAGGAAATGCCAGTGTACTGAACTGTGGTAGTTTAGATAAGTTGTTGCTCTCCTCCTGTATACAGGAAGAAAATTGGTCGACAAAATAAGGCGAGAACAACACACTCTAATGCTTTGTTTCTAGGGAATGATTAGTTACTTATTTCGATATTCTAATGGATACAGTAACGGAATTAGCCATAGGTAACAGTTCCGGTGGTATCAAGGAGTAGATTGAAATTGCCATTTTTTATTAAAGTGAAGGGTAAGCAGAATATCATGAAGATTAAAAGGAGGGAAATGATTGAATTATGTCCAAGTAAAATCATTGAAAGGCATTGCCAGAATGGGTGTTAGGGTCTCAATTATGTCTCGCGTATATTTTCATTTTGTTTATGAAAATGGTTATTGATTTATAATTAGGAAAATATCGTAACTTATAGATATGAACTAAGTAAAGAATATTATTTCTGTTATTATATTTAAGTTTTACATTATGATATGCCGCCAGTTCATTGAATATTTGTTTATTGAATAAAAAGCTTCTTTAACCATTGTATATCTAGCATACACTAAACAGAGGAATGAATTCATATCCATCACACGAACCTTCAGACTGTTAAGTTATGCTGCCCAAAAATATAATAGTACAAAATTTGAGTTGAATAATTATGATAACTTGTTTATGAGAATTCAAAATACGACATACATATATTATGTTAGGAGTAATGGTTCAATATATATATATATATATATATATATATATATATATATATATATATATATATATACATATACATATACATATACATATACATACATATATATATATATATATATATATATATATATATATATATATATATATATATATATATATATATATACACGACCAGCGTCGGATGACTTGTCACATTCCATTACAAAGTTGCTTTAGACTGAGTATGAACAGCTGAGCAGTTTGTTTGTTTGTACTTCGCAGTGGTCAAGAATATGATTATGATTTATTTCATAATATACATTACTCATTTCCTCGTGTCGAATGTTGCTAAGGTAAGGAGAGAGTAATAATAGCAATATTTAAAATAATAAGGCAATTTACATGTGTCATATATAACTCGAGGGTAAATGCAAAGAAGAGCTTGTATTAACAGCTGATGCATAGAGCAAACTTGCAGAGAAAGAGACACAGAGAAATGAAAATCATTGAAGACAGATACACAAACAGACATACGTATACGGAGACTACAAAAAAAAAAAAAAAATCGTTGTATTACATTTTACACCAAAAGTTTTAGTCACTCATAAGGAATCATGGTCATTAAAAAAAATAAATAAATAAATAAAAACCTGAACTCTACCTTACACCCTACTTTCAACAGTGACGTCGAATTTCAGAATCAATTTCATCTTGATTTAGCCGCATACAGGATTATACCACTGTAACGCTGGCCTTGTTGAAACCAGACCCCCCT
>NC_091574.1:15916783-15919283 GCF_042767895.1 Penaeus vannamei
ACGGGGGGACAGGGAGTGGGAAAGGAGTGGATGGGGGTAAGGGAGAGGGAGGGTGGGGGGAGAGAAAGGGGAGGTGGTGGAATAAGGGTGGGAGGAGGGAGAGGTGAGGTTGGGGGATAAGATTGGGAGGAGGGGGAGAGTGGAGGTGGGGGGGGGGGATAAGGGAGAGGGAGGATGGGAGGAGGGAGAGGGGAGGTGGGGGGATAAGGGTGAGAGGCTAGGAGGAGGGGAGGTGGGGGGATAAGGGAGATAGAGAGTGGGAGAGGGGAGAAGATGGGAAAACGGAGGGGGAGGAGGGAAAAAGCGTGGGAGAGGGGAGGTGGTGGAACAAGGAACAGGGAGGATTGGAGAGGGGAGGAGAGGGAAATGGGGAGAGAGGGGAGGTGGGGGGGATAAGGACGGGAGGAGGATGGGGAAGAGTTGGGGGGTTAAGAAAAAGGATGAATTAATGAAGGGAATGGAGGAACGATGTATGAGAAGGAAGATGGGGGGTGAGAAGAGAAGAAAGGATAATAAAAATAGAATGAGGGAGGTGAGGAAATTCGAAAAAGATATAGAGAAGGGGGGAAGTCATTGATGGCTATGAGGATGATGGTGTGAGGAGGTAGTTGAGGGAGGGGGGGGGGAGGGAGGACAAGAAAAACAGCTGGTAGTAAATCTTTCCACTTTCTTGTTTTTCCTCCTAGTTTCAGATCAAGCTCTGTGTCTTTCTCCGTGTCTCCGTCTCTCTCTTATTCTCTCTCTCTCTTCATTTCTCTGTCTTCGTCTCTCTTTCTATGTGTATCCGTGTGTGTGTGTGTGAGTGTGTGTGTGTGTGTGTGTGTGTGTGTGTGTGTGTGTGTGTGAATTGTGTGTATGCGTGTGTCTGTATATCTGTCTGTTTCTCTTGCTTTGGCTGTTTATGTTTATGTTTTTTTCTCTCTCTTTTTTTGGTCATTCCATGCAATCCTGCAACATTTCCTTTCCGTTATGTATTTGCTTTTAGTCCATCAAAAATTCAGATTACACTTTTAGGTAAATTCCAAACACATCTTCTCACGAAAGGCTGTAACTTTGATCTCTGTTGACTGGAAATCACAATGAAGATAATGTTTACACACGTTTACAATAAAACGTCACAAGTACATACACACGCAGGTACAATCACACGCTTCTTAGCATATATGCACGCCCTTACATATATGTTGATATGGAAGTAAACATGGACAATGAGGTAAACATGCTGATAAAACATGTGTAAAATGCCCCAAACCCCACCCCTGACTCTCTCACCCTCTCTTTCTCTTCCTCTCTCTCATCTTCTTTTTCTCTCCCTCTCTCTCTCTCCCCCCTCTCTTTTCTCCCCCTCTTTCTCTCATCCTCTCTTTCTCTCCCGCTCTCTGTCACCCCCTCTCTTTCTCTCCCTCTCTCTCTTTCTCACCCTCTTTTTCTCTCTCTATCTCACTCTCTCTTTCTCTCCCCCTTCTCTCTCTCACCCTTTCTTTCTCTCCCTCCTCCCTCTCTCACCCTTTCTTTCTCTCACCCTCTCTTTCTCTCCCTCTCTCTATTACCCTCCCTTTCTCTCCTTCTCTCTCATCCTCTTTTTCTCTCCTTTTTTTCTCTCTATCATCCTCTCTATGTTTCCCTCTCTCATTCTCCCTGTCTGTCTCCGGGAGATTTGATATCAATGAATATAACTGTACGTCAAAGTTAACATTCAAGATTAGAGCCAGATTAGAAGATCAATATAGTGGCCGTCTGTTAGCGTGATGTTAATGAATCTCTTCTCTCTCTCTCTCTCTCTCTCTCTCTCTCTCTCTCTCTCTCTCTCTCTATATATATCCCTCTCTCTCTCTCTATCCCTCTCTCTCTCTCTCTCTATATATATATATATATATATATATATATATATATATATATATATATATATATATGTTTCTATCTATCTTTCTTTCTATCTTCTCTCTCTATTTATCTATCTGTCTGTCTGCATATCTCTATCTTTCTTTTCATCTTTTCTCTCTCTCTCTCTCTCTATCTATCTATCTATCTATCTATCTGATTATCTTTCCATCTATCTCTCTCTTTCTCACTCTCTCTCTCTCTCTATCTATCTATCTATCTATCTATCTGATTATCTTTCCATCTATCTCTCTCTTTCTCACTCTCTCTTTCTCTCTCAAAGCCGTGTAATCTCCTATAATTGTTTTGTTAAACACACACATACTCTCTCTCTCTCTCTCTACCTCTATCTCTCTCGCTCTCGCTTTCGCTCTCTCTCGCTTTCGCTCTCTCTCGCTTTCGCTCTCTCTCGCTTTCGCTCTCTCTCGCTTTCGCTCTCTCTCGCTTTCGCTCTCTCTCGCTTTCGCTCTCTCTCGCTTTCGCTCTCTCTCGCTTTCGCTCTCTCTCGCTTTCGCTCTCTCTCGCTTTCGCTCTCTCTCGCCTTCGCTCTCTCTCGCTTTCGCTCTTTCTCGCTCTCGCTCTCGCTCTCGCTCTCTCTCGCTCTCGCTCTCTCTCTCTC
>NC_091574.1:15924283-15926783 GCF_042767895.1 Penaeus vannamei
AGAAATTTCTTTGTTTAAGAACAAAGCGGTAAGTATTTTACATGACTTTTGGGTATAGAGTTGAAATCGTTAGGGATAGGTACGTCCCTTTCACAAGTAGAGAAAATATTATATGAGAGATATATAAAGAGAGAGATAGATAAAGAGAGATACAGACAGAGGCAGAAAGAGTGGGAGTGAGGAAGAGAGAGAGAGAGAGAGAGAGAGAGAGAGGTTTTTGATGAAGAAAGGCAGATGGAGCAAGAAAGTTATGAAATACTTATACTCGAACAAATACGGAGATATGCCATATTTAACCTTCTTTATTTTTAATACAAAAAGGCAACCTTGGTGTACAACATATACCCAGAGGAAGCCAAATGTTATATGAAGCATTTATTCATAGTCATTTCAAATCCAAATGCATTTGTAACAAATATTTTAGATAACTTTTCCGCTATTCACCCCACGTCTGGCAGCGAATTCAGCAACCTATTAGCGTTCTTAGAAAGCAATGACGTCAAACCTAAGCTTCAATATAACGAGTGCTTGGACTCCAGAAGAGACGAACTATTTTCTATATATAGAGGTACACGTGTACATCAATATTAAGTTATATAGTGCGCTTACATGTAAAAATGCAAGAGCTTTCACTGAAAGAGCTTTTGTAGAATACTGCACAATTTACCTTTTTGTTTTCTTTTTTTTTTATATAATTTAGCTGACAAGCGTGCACGGAAAGCCATTCAAAGCGCGCGCCATTACCCATACTCCTCCACGTGCGATATTGTAGCGAACCGTTTTTTTTTTCTTCTTCTTCTTCTTCTTTCTTTCTTTCTTTAAATGATTTAATAGGTAAAACAAATAAACAATCTACATCTTACGCTTTTAAAAGTATCTCTCAGGGTAACGACCTTGTTTCACCCTTCCCGCTAGGTATCCATCATTAAGGCGAGATGAAAACCTTTTTTCATGATTTTAATTACGTTTCATTTTCTATCTGCTCAGTTTTAGTGTGATAATTGTTTTCATTAGGTGCATTTTATACTCTGCCTTTATGTTTACCCATTTTGATGTTTTAATCATGCACAATCAGGATGAAATAGAAATCCACACGATTTTTATCATTATTATTATTATTATTATTATTATTATTACCAACCTCCGCTGCCCGACCTGATGAGCTACTGTTAATGCGCGCAGGCAATGCTCCCCCAAGCCATCCGAGGACGGAAGAATGCAACGGGGATAACATTAATCAGGGACACATAGGTACATTTTTTAATAATTTTATTGTGGCAATTGAGTAGATTCGGCTCGCTGTAAAACACCTTGTTGTACAGATGTGTTGTGTTTTGTTATAAGTTACGTCATATTACAAGTGTAAACCTGTCGTATATAACTAAAGCCGTGTTATTAGTAAATATTAATAACGTTTTTAGTCCTATTTATGTACCTTTTTATTTTTGTAAGGAGTCCCGCACAGACTCCTTTTTATTATTCGTTATTTTACTTTATTACATCAAGTGCCGCAAGTACACAGAAAGATTAAGTATCACTGAAACAGAAAAATGTGTTCTATTTCTTCTTAATGCTTAAGATTTTATTTCCTTTATGATTTTGTTTTTACTGTTTCTTTTTAATGATTTAATTTTCACCTTCATTTTGTTCAGCGGCCGTATTTATCCCAGGCCCATTGTGACGGAGGGCTCTTACCGCCCGGGCCGCACCGACACGAAATGCCCCGTTGACAAAGGCAGCAGTACGGCAGTTAACTCCCTCAGGGTCACTCCGTCAAGTAAGTCTGCAATCACTACAACATCGCTGCGTCAATTCTTGCAGCTCCCCCTAAAAAAGGATTAACAAAGGCAAATACTGTCTCCAGTGGGTGGGCCAAACGCCTCTTTCCATCCTTCTTGAGTGACGAATGGGCGTGGAGTGCGGTATTAGAACAAGGTGTTGGTTGGCTATCCTTCTTGGGATACAAAGTGAGTGTTGCCAATGTTTTTATTTACAATATTTGTATTGTGTTCTCCGGCGCCGTGGTCCCGAAAATGATACCCATTAATGGTTGTATTTTGTGATATGTTTCAGTGGAAGTTGCCCCAGAACCAACCCCTTTTATTTTAATGGCCCTGTTGCTGTAAGTGCAATTGCTTTGTGAGGATAATACTTATCATATTCTGATATTCATATTTTGCAATGTGCCGATTCCCCTTTTATAAGGATCACTGTAATATATTTATTTGTATTTCCCGTACTGTGTTTTGCATTATTTTCAGTAACCATATATTCAATTTATGTTCATTTACATTATCCTGATGTTATATATCCCTGATGTGGGCTTGTTTTCAGCTCGGATGCTTCTTGTGCAACAGGCTGAGTCGAGAATAAATGTGGAACGACAAAGAAGTTATTCTGATACCCTTTAATTAGGATTTAACCATCATACTGCATCTAACAGCTTTCATTTAATTCTATCAAATGGAATTTGAGCGGGAGGGAGGAGTGAAAAGGAAAT
>NC_091574.1:15941783-15949283 GCF_042767895.1 Penaeus vannamei
GGCTGAGGTAAGCAATATATTTGTATATGAATGTGTGTGTGTGTGTGTGTGTGTGTGTTTGTATGTGTGTGTTTGTATGTGTGTGTTTGTGTGTGTGTCTGAGTGGTAGGGGAGAGGGAGGGGGATGGGTAAGTGTATTTGCAATAAATTTGTCTACGTGTGCCTGTGTGTTCGTATGTGCAGTTTTATTTACATTCGTTCTGCAAAACTTCCTTACCCCCCCCCTCCTCCGCCACTTCTTTACCCGCCTCTCCCCACCTCCAACTTCCCCATTTATCTGTCCGAATCCCCCTTCCCCCCAGCCTTTCCCCAACCCTCCCCCTCCCCCTCCCCCGAAACCTTTCTCCAACTCTCCCCCTCCCCCCTTCCCTCTTCCCCACCTTTCTCCCCCTTCCCCTTCCTCCCACCTTTCTCCCCCTTCCCCTTCCCCCCACCTTCCTCCCCCTCCCTCCGTCCCCACCCCCAACCTCCCCACGTCGCGTATCCGAATTCTTATCTCGCCGTCAGCAAATTACCGGCTTTTCCTGATCTGACTGTATCGTGTTGTATTCCGTGTTATTGCACTGGCTGAAGTCAGCAATGCGGAGGCGAGAGAGAATTCGTTTCTTGTGCGTCACTCGGGCCGGCGGCGAAGGGAGAGGAGAGGAGAGGAGAGGAGGATGGAAGGAGAGGGAGAAAAGGGGGAAGAGGAGGATGGAAGGAGAGGAGGATGGAGGGAGAGGGAGAGGAGGATGGAAGGAGAAGGAGAAAAGGGGGGAGAGGAGAATGGAAGGAGAGGAAGAAAAGAGGATGGAGGAAGAGGAGGATGGAAGGAGAAGGAGAAAAGGGGAAGAGGAGGATGGAGGGAGAGGGAGAAAAGCGGAAGAGGAGAATGGAAGGAGAGGAAGAAAAGAGGATGGAGGGAGAGGAGGATGGAAGGAGAAGGAGAGGAGAGGAGAGGAGGATGGAAGGAGAGGGAGAAAAGGGGGAAGAGGAGGACGGAAGGAGAGGGAGAAAAGGGGGAAGAGGACGATGGAAGGAGAGGGAGAAAAGGGGGAAGAGGAGGATGGAAGGAGAGGGAGAAAAGCGGAAGAGGAGGATGGAAGGAGAGGAAGAAAAGAGGATGGAGGGAGAGGAGGATGGAAGGAGAGGGAGAAAAGGGGAAGAGGAGGATAGAAGGAGAGGGTAAAAAGGGGAAGAGGAGGATGGAAGGAGAGGAGAGGGAAAGGAGGATGGAGGGAGAGGAAAAAGGGGGAAGAGGAGGATAGAAGGAGAGGGATAAAAGGGGAAGAGAAGGATGGAAGGAGAGGAGAGGGAAAGGAGGATGGAAAGAGAGGGAGAAAAGCGGAAGATGAGGATGATGGGAGAGGAAGAAAAACGGAAGAGGAGGATGGAAGGGGAGGAAGAGAGGAAGGAGTGAGAAAGGAGGAAGAGAGGAGGATGGAGGGAGAGGAGAGGGAGAGAGGAGGATAGAGAGAGATGGAGAAAGGTCTAAGAGAGGAGAATGGAGGGAGAGGAGAGGAGAGGAAGAGAGGAGGATGGAAGGAGAAGGAGAAAAGAGAAGAGGAAAATTGAAGGAGAGGAAGATGGAAGAAGAGGGTGAAAGGAGGGAGGAGAAATGAGATAGAGAGGAGGATGGAGGGAGAAGGAGAGGAGAAGATGAGGATGGAGAGAGAAAGAGAAAAGAGGAAGAAGAGGATGGAGAGAGAGAAAAGAGAGAGAGGATGGTGGAAGAAGAGGGAAAGAAAGAAGGGAGAGAACAAAATAGAGGGAAGAGGGAGAGAGGAGGATGGAGGGAGAAAATAAAGATGGAAATAGAGGGAAAGGGATAGAATAGAGGACAATGGAGAGAGAGGGAGAGAAAAAGAAGGAAAAGAGGAGAATGGAGGGAAAGGAGTAAGATTTGGGTGGAGGATGAGACAGAAGAAGGGAGACGAAGATGGAGAGAAGAAAATGAGAATAAAGAAGAGAGAAAGGTTGGAGACACACAAAGCGAGTGAAAGCGGGGTGGGGGACGAGGGAGAGGGAGAGAGAGAGAGAGGGCGGGGGAGAGGGAGGGAGGGAGGGAGGAAGGGAGGGAGGGAGAGAGGGAGAGAGGGAGAGAGGGAGAGAGGGGAGAGAGGGAGAGAGAGAGAGAGAGAGAGAGAGAGAGAGAGAGAGAGAGAGAGAGAGAGAGAGAGAGAGAGAGAGAGAGAGAGGGGGGGGGGGGCGGAGAGAAGAAAATAGGAAGAATGGCGAAAGCAGAGAAGGAGAGGGGAGAAAAGGTACAGTAAAAAGAGTAATCGCTGGCCATTCCAGGTGCAGTGAAAGAACGAATAGTCAAATATATAAATAAATAAAAAGATATCAGCCATCTGCCTTGATGCTTGGACCCTGACTAGTCATTAAAAGGTGACTCCAAATCGGCAAATGACCTCCTGCTACAACTCATGCTGCAAGAAATCCCCTTTGTCGTGACACTGGACATCGCCAAGGCATTTGACACAGTGTGGCACAAAGGTATCATTGGAGAAGTGAAATGTCTTGGCATTATGAGAGTACTTTAGGACTACCTCCAAGAAAGAACATTTCAGGGAAAGGACCACACATCAAGCGACGGTTCAGGCATATGTTCTACATGGCAACATCGAACCTTTGCTGTGAATTGTTTTTCATGAAAATCTGCAGCTCATCCCCTAAGCCTTGGGTACGGATGGCCGTACATGGCCACTCATCTGTAATAGCCGCAGCCAACAGGACACTGCACACGTCAGCATCGTCTTGGGACTCATAACAACATGGAATAACGTATGAAAAATCAGTGGGGCACCGTGAAGGTCATGTTGGTACTTCTGCGGCCAGCACCCAACATGCATAAACCAGTTCCACTGAGACGGCAAACATTTGAACATCCTGGGCTGGAGATTGTCAGCTACTTTTACCTCCACCGATCTGTCAACAAAAGGTACTCAGAGCTAGGCAAGTACCGAGAACATGACGCTTGTTTTCCCTCCTGGACGGCAGGAACGGAATTACTCTATACAGCGAACAACAAAAGCAATGTCGCCTCGCCAGACCTGACTCGGAGAGATCATGTCCTTCTGATCATAAAATGAGGCCCACGTTCCAACGACCAGGACATAGTTAGGATGGTTCGAATGTGCGGAGGAGGAAAATTACGGAAATCAGGCAAATAAGTGTAGAATTAATGAATTGTATAATTAGAGAGTGGGACCGTTTCTAATCCTATTTGGTTAACTTGAAGGATATGAAGGATATGCTGGAGGCCTGCTTTAAGAAATAAGTTATCGTTTAATATTTTGAATAAATGACCATGAAATCTTCCTTAAATTTTGTTGGAACTGATTATTTATATCGATATTCGTCAGACGGGAATATCCTTCGTTTGCATTATCCCAGAGCTGTATATTGATATATGGTTCAGCGTTATCCTAAGCAGCTACTCTCTCTTCGCGTCTTACATCACCTGGATTTGCTATTTGGATTATGGTAAACCTTTGATATATTATTTGGAAAATAGAATAATACTCATGGCAATGCTTCATACGCCATTATATTTTCCAAATGTTTACAATTATTTCATTACCGAAAATAACGAAATTAATATGTAAAAGACGGATTGAAGATGAGATACCGAAAGAAATCGGTTTCTTGAATAGTCTGGAGGGGGAACACCCACAAGGTGTAGGACACCAGCCGCTGAAACGACAAATAAAGGCGTAAGAATAGGTAGAGTCAAGGCTAAGGGAATATCCCCTTATCCTTGGGTAGAGTGAAGATAGACTGGGCCTTTCGCGGGGTGAGTGAGCAAGCGCGAGCCGGGAAAGGGGTTCGCTGGGAAGTGCCCTATCTGCCCAGCTCTAAAAAATGCCACCCTATAATTTGACACTAGATAATATGTTAACAGTATAGGTTTTGCAGCACCTACATCCTATATACACCAATATCATTATATTGATGCACCGCTGCACACATTCACTGAATTTTATTTTACATAATTTATTTCCACCAACAGTTTCGAAAAGAATATAATAAATTAGGTTGACTGACGATGCACTTCAAATTAATTTGTATCTCAAACTTTAAATTGATAAAATATAAATACTTTATATAAGTGGCCCACACACTCAAACTGACCCCAACCAAACCGTGCTTCGCGCTTCATGGAGGTTGTGGTTCGTAAGAGGCACACAAACGAAATCAAAGAAAAACAAAGGAATCAATACCTAAACTTTTATGCAACCAAAACCATTTATCAAGGTTTGGTAGCTCAAAAAGCGCTATTTGAGACTATATATTATTCACGCTCACAAATATTAAACACAGTGTGTGTGTGTGAGAGAGAGAGGGAGGAGGAGGTGCGTACGCTAGCCTTAATAGGATGATACTGAATCATAGCAGAACACTCACTCCTTGCTTTGCCCAGCGAATCCAGATCACCCCCATCCTCTTCCCCCCTTGCCTAACCATGTCCAGGTTGTTTGAACATGGGCCGCCTTTCAGGGCAAGAAGGGCATGCTGTGTCTGAGCCAGGTCTGGCGAGGCGACATCGCTTTTGCTGTTGGCTGCAACTTCCACCTTCGTCCCTCGGTAGAACACCCTCCGTTTATTTGGGCTTAATGTCTATCACTATAACTGATTACTAACGATTATCAATCAGAATGTCTATTTTCCTACATATCGTTAGAACAGATGACACACTATTTCCTTTCATACAGCCGACATATTACTTATTGAACAACACATGATGCACATCACATGAATGATCTGCCCCAGATAATCAAAACACGCCAAGACCCTTTTAAAATCATGCCAAGGCTCCCATATTGACAATCTGCGGAATGGACTTTTCGTTTGAACCCATGGCTTGCGTCTGTCATCTCCACTGTGACTTAAGTTGATTTACATATTCATGGCTTCACAAGTCCTTAGTCACCGAGGAGTCAATCAATCAAATGCTTACTGTTTTCTTTTTCTTTTCTTTTTCAATATATATTATGAGTAGTATTACTGACATAATGATAATAATGAAGTAATAATAAAGAATGATAATAACTTTAGGAAAAGAAACCGCGAAAACTAAAGAAAAGCGGAAACAAGAGGAAGTCGCGTAGACGTGATTGGCTCTTTGGTGGCTGAACACTGGTGGAGCCATCTATGCGTACAAGTAGAGCCATGTATGTGCATACCCCCCCCCCCCCCCCAAAAAAAAAGCGTTGCAATTCCGGCGGGAGAGGAAGTGGTAAGGTGATAGAAGATGCAAAAGAGTAGAATTACCAATAACTGGAAAAAATAAGGATGAAATAAGAATAAGGTAGGGAAGGGTGGAAGAAGGAAAACATGATAAAAAAAAAGTAGAGGAAAAGGTCGACGAGAGAGAAATGGAAGGAGTGCTTAGGAAAGAAGGGGGAAGGATAGCCGAAGAAAATGAGAAAACAAATCGAAAATAAAAGAAAACAAACAGTTCTATAAACAAATTTCAAAGAAACATCCTTTACCAAGAAAACAATTTGGCTAACTTCCAAAACTTGACAGAAATGACAAAAAAAAAGAAAAAAAAATCCTAGTAAATTATCAAAAACAACAACAATAACTACAGCAACCATAAATCAAATAATGAACCGCATCCAGGCGAGCAACAAGATCCGCCTCTTAATAACCGGGAGGGATAAGGAAGAGAGAAGGGGTGGGGGGGAGGGGGGGGTTGCAAGAGGAGAATCTTTCGCCTAATTGTACATGCAATTATGATAATGATGACAACGCAAGAACGAAGAAGGAGCCCAAAATAAAGAAAAAAAAAATCCGGTTTCAGAAAAGGCCTCAGACGCGCATGGACTCATAAGAGGCATTATGGAGGTAACAAAAGCTTGTCTCTTCTATTGTTAAACGTATCAGCGAGAAACAATGAATGGAGATAACATGGCCACATTTAATTTCTTGATTTTTGTGTGTTCTTCGTCGGTCTTTTTTATTGTTCTTTTTTTTTTGTCTTTCTTTCTTTTTAATTGCCTGTATTGTTAACTTGTTTGTTTATTTGCTATTATTTTTATGATTTTGTTTCATTTTTTCAGTACCTTTCATGTGTCTGTTTCTTTAATGTTTAGATGTTTTATTTTTATTTTTTCTGTGCACAACGTTTTTTTTTTTTTATTATTATTAACAATTTCATATTGTTTCCTTATAGAACAAAACGTTATTCATTGAATTAATCTCTCTCTCTCTCTTTCTCTTTCTCTTTCTCTCTCTCTCTCTCTCTCTCTCTCTCTCTCTCTCTCTCTCTCTATATATATATATATATATATATATATATATATATATATATATATATATATATATATATATATATATATATTGATCTATCTTTCTTTACTCCTTTTTCTTTTTTCTTCCCTACTTTTCTTTCTTTCTATTTCTTTTCATCTTTCTTTTTTTTCCATTTTCCTCCTCCATTCTTTTTTTTCTATGTATCACATCCCAACATCTGTTTTTTTTCTCTCTCAGGTCTTCACATTCAGCAGATCTGAGATTTCATTTTCCTTCTTTATCATTACCTTTTGTTCATCTCCATTTCTTATCTTGTCAAGGAGTTTTATTAATTTCACTAATTTGGTAATAAATGAAGATTTTTTTTTAATTCTTTGTCTTGTTTTATTGTGAAAGGTGCTATTATTAGTGCATATAAATATACCTGATTTCTTTCTTAAGAAGGTATCTAAGGGAAGGAAAGATGTTAACTATTATTTCAAACATTGCTTACTGAGATGTTTCCAGATGAATGTTGTTTTATTTCCTATTTTATGACTTATAAAATTATATTATCCCGATGCTATAATTCGATATTTATGCATCACACTTGTGGGTTGACTCATTCTAAATTGACATCAGATTTCAATTGAATATGGGAATATATGTGTAACTCTAATGCAAGTAACGTATGATACATGATATTTGTGGGTTAACTTCGATCCATATCAAGATGGGATGTTATTGACACTATTTTAAGGTTGGTTTCAATACACTTGAAAATATGATAATTATCTTTATATATATTTGCGTAAGTATTCGCATTATTTTTATTTTGTTACATATATAATATTCGCTATATTTTCTACCTGCCATTCTTCAGCGTTAACTTAATTTTCTATATAAAGCCATAATGTTGTTAAATAAACGCTATTCATGTACGTAATATCTCTCAGTTTGTTACTATACAATACATATAGTCATGATCACTATACTTTTTTGTCCGTCACTCATTTTTTTTCCTTTTTTTACTTATCTGAATACACAATTTCTTCACTTTCGCTTCACTACGCTTCTTTGCCGTCGCTTTTCCCTTAAAATCCCTCACTTTTAGGAGACCTTGGCGTGACCTGAAGTCTTTGGATGCCTTCTGCCTTGTCTTCTCCCTTTTTGCTTTCATGCACGTGTGTTGTCGCTGACGCTTTCTTCTTCTTCTTCTTTTTCTTTTCTTTTTTTTCCTCTCTCTCTCTCTCTCTCTCTCTCTCTCTCTCTCTCTCT
>NC_091574.1:15954283-15956783 GCF_042767895.1 Penaeus vannamei
CCCCCCCTCCTTTTTCCTTCCTTTCCCCCCCCCCCTTTCCCCCCCCCCCCCCTTCCCCCCTTCCCCTTTTTCCCCCCCCCTTCCCCCCCCCTTTTTTTTTTTCCCCCCCCCTTCCCCCCCTTTTTCCCCCCCCCCCCCCCCTTTTTTTTTTCCCCCTCCCTTTTTTTCCCCCTTTTTCCCCCCCCCCTTTTCCCCCCTTTTTTCCCCCCCCCCCCTTTTCCCTTTTCCCCCCTTTCTTCCTTTTTTCCCCCCCTTTTTTTCCCCCCCCCCCCCCTTTTTCCCTCCCCCCCCCCTTTTTTCCCCCCCCCTCCTTTTCCCCCTCCCCCCTCCTTTTCCCCCCCCTTCCCCCCCAAAAATTTTTTTTTTTTTTTCCCTTTTAAAAAATTTTTTTTTCCCCCCCCCCCCCCCAAATTTTTTTTTCCCCCCCCCCCCCCCCCCATTTTTTTTTTAAAAAATTTTTTTTTTTTTTTTTTTAAAATTTTTTTTTTTTTTTTTTTTTTTTTTTTTTTTTTTTAAAAAATTTTTTTTTTAAAAATTTTTTTGTAAAAAATTTTTTTTTTTTTTTTTTTTTTTTTTTTTTTTTTTTTTTTTTTTTAAAAAATTGCTTTTTTAAAAAAAAAAAAAAAATTTTTTTTTTTAAAAATTTTTAAAAAAAAAAAAAAAGGGGGGGGTTTTGGGGGTTTTTTTTTTTAAAAAAAAAAAAAATTTTTTTTTTTTTTTTTTCCCTTTTTTTAAAATTTTTTTTCCCCCTTTTTTTTTTCCCCCCCCGGCCCGGGGGGCCCCCCCCCCCCCGGGGTTTTCCTTTGATTTCCCCCCCCTTTTTTTTTTCCCCCCTTTTTTTTTTTTCCCCCCCCCTTTTTTTTTTTTTTTTTTTTTTTTGGGGGGGGGGGGGAAAAAAAAAAAAAAAAAAAAAAAAAAAAATTTAAGGAAAACCCCCCCCCCCCCAACAAAAAAAAAAACCCCAACCCCCCCCCCCCCCCCCCCCCAAAAAACCCCCCCCCCCCCCCTTTTTTTTTTTTTCCCCCCCCCCCCCCCCCCCCTTTTTTTAAAAAAATTTTTCCCCCCCCCCAAAAAAAAAAAAAAAAATAATTTTAAAAAAATTTTTTTTTTTTTTTCAAAATTTAAAATTTTTTTTTTTTAAAAACCCCCCTTTTAAAAATTTTTTAAAAAAAAAAAAACCCCCCCCTTTTTTTTTAAAAAAAAAACCCCAAAAAAAATTTTTTAAAAAACCCAAAAACCCCAAAAATTTTTTTTTAAAAAAAAAAAAATAAATTTTTTTAAAAATTTAAATTTAAAAAAAATTTTTTTTAAATTTTTTTAAAAAAATTTATTTTAAAATTTTTTTTTCAACCCAAAAAACCCCCCCCCAAACCCAAAAACCCAAAAAATTTTAAATTTTTTTTTTAAAATAAATTTTTATAAAAAATTTTTTTAAATTTTAAAAAATTTTTTAAAATTTTATTTTTTTTTAAAATTTTTTTTTTTTTTTTAAAAATTAAAAAAAAAAGGGGGAAAAATTTTTAAAAAAAATTTTTAAAAAAAAAAAAAAATTTTTTAAAAAAAAAAAAAATTTTTTTTTTATTATTATTATTATTTTATTATTATTTTATTATTTTTTTTTTTTTTTTATTTAATTTTTTTGGGGGGTTTTTTTTTTTTTTGTGTGGTTTTGGGGGGGGGGGAAATTTTTTTAAAAAAATTTTAAAAAAAAAAATTTTTTAAATAAAAAAAAATAAAAAATTTTGGGGGTTTTTTAAAAAAAAAAAAAAATTTAAAAAAAAATTTTTTTTTTAAAAAAAAAATTTTTTTTTTTTTTTTTTTCCCCCTTTTTTTTTAATTTTTTTTATTTTTTTAAAAAAGGTTTTTAAAAAAATTTTATTTTTTATTTTTTATTTTTTTTTTTTATTTTTTTGTTTTTTTTTTTTTTTTTTTTTTTTTAAAAAAAAGGTTTTTTCCAATCCCGAAGTATCGTGAAGGAGCGTTTTTTTGTATATAACAATTTTAGGGATAATATTTTTACATAATTTGAACTGAAAATGTTTGCCATGTAAACTTAGCTTATAAGTATTAAGTGTATTCTTAATATCTTCAAATTAAGCAGATTTGTGGCAGCCTGATCTTAGCCTGATAAGTCCTGAATCAGAATCCATAAACTTTATCTGGTCTTAGTGTGATAGCATTATATAGTCAATAGGTTGCTCTGAATTAAAGCTTCATTCCTGATGCTGACGGGAGAGCCTCTTATCAGGTTGCTATTTTGCACCGTGTTTTATCATCTGTTTCTTCCCAATATTAATAGAAATACAGGTGGAGAAAAAATATCCTCAGAAACTGCGTTATGAATTGCTATCTCTGTCTGTCTGTAAATACTTATGCACAGAAACACACTTTCTCTCTCTCTCTCTCTATCTATCTATCTATCTATCTATCTATCTATCTATCTATCTATCTCTCATTTCCACCTTCACTCCCTCTCTCTCGTTTCCTATCTCCAGTTCTC
>NC_091574.1:15989283-15994283 GCF_042767895.1 Penaeus vannamei
TTTGCCGCGATGCCTGTGGCGGACATCGAGCACAGAAGCGGTGCAGCGGCGCCTGTGGAGCCAATCGCGGATGGCATCGCCTCACGCCGCGGTTGCACCGGCCGAACCGCGGGTGGCACCGCATCGTGGCACTCCACGGAGGTAGGAAATTCAAAGCATGCTGAAATTACCCAGGTAATATTAGCCAGCCTCTCGAGGAGTCAATGCTACATTCCTATATTACATGATTCTCATGTATTCTTTTATTAAAGTCATTAATTTACTTGTCGGTCTCTATATCTTCCTTGTTCTTTAACTTTATACATGCATTTGTCCATATCTTTGTCCCTATCTACATGTCGATCTTTTCATTCTTAACTATCTATCTTATTTTTCATTTCTTATTATCAACCTATTCATATCTCTATTTATGCCTACTTGCCTTTTCATCTCATTATCTACTTCATTCTTTCTTTTAAGGTATCTACCTGTCCATCTTTTTATCCCTATATATCTACCTGTTCATCTTTTTATTTCCATCTACCTGTCCATCTTTTATCTATCTTTAACTACCGGTTTATCATCCTATCTATCTTAAGCTTTATTTCTAGGTATCTACCTGTCTACCTCTCTCATCTTACCTACCTTATGCTTTATATCTAATATATCTCTCTGTCTAATTCTATCTCTACTTGTCTACCTGCCTAACCTAATCTATACTTGTCTACTCATCTCTATCGCTACTTATCTACCTTTCTATCTCCATCTCTACTTATCTACCTGTCTATCCCTATTTCTGCTTATCTACCTGTCTATCCCTATCTCTACTTGTGTACCTGTCTATCTCATTATCTATTTTCTTCTTCCTTTCCTCTTACGAAACGAGGTCCACAAGGAGGAAATACATAACGTTTAGCCTTCCTTCGGTAAATCATGGAAATGAATAACAACTCGTTTCCGCATCATTAACGACCAACAAGGGAGGAATTTGCGGTTATGTAAAGCTCACATCTCAGGGTTTATTTATTCCACTTTTGGTTGCATGTTTTGATGGAGGTGGGAGAGGTGGGGAAGGAGGGAGAGGGGGGAAGGGGGTAGTTTCTGATATATGGGTCTGTGGAATTATTCTTTTGCTATGTCTGCTTCTTTCTTGTTTGTTTGTTTTAGTTACATGTCTATCTTTTGTATATCTCTCTTTTTATTATTCTTCCCCTTTCTTTTTATAGTTTTTTCCTTTCTTATCGTTTTCTGTTCTTTTCTTCCTTTTTTTCTCTCCCTTTCCGATTTTGTTTTTCTTCTTTCGTCATATGCATTTCGAGTTTCTCTCTCTCTCTCTCTCTCTCTCTCTCTCTCTCTCTCTCTCTCTCTCTCTCTCTCTCTCTCTCTCTCTCTCTCTCTCTCTCTCTCTCTCTCTCTCTCTCTCTCTTTCATAATTCCTTCCCTCAATATCTCTCCTTTCCTTTGTCTTTTTCTTCGATATTTGCTGCAATAAATAATGCAGTGCGGAGACATATATTACCGTATTGATCAATTAGCGGATGCCATATATTGCATACACAAGTTATATTAAATCATAAGTATAAGAAAGATAAAACTGACATAGCACATGGACTGACACGACAAATGACTAGAAAATAAATCAGTAGATAAACCATTGATTAAAAAAGAACAAAAACTAAAAGGCAAATTGAAAACTGTTTATATTACGATATTTTTGTTTTTAACTCCTGTAAAGTTACATAATATCCGAAATATAATTTGACAATTACCGAATGATTGTATATACTTTCTGGTCATCGATATATCTTTCAATATTTGCCGTAACTTCGTCACACAATATACTCTCAGTAAAACTATGTGTATACTGTATATCGTAAACAACTATAATTCACATAAGGGAATCAAATATGGTTCATGAATAAATCAAGGTAAATTTATCACTGCTGTAATTCACCTCCTCTATCTGCTTTTCTTTTCTTTTCTTGTTTTCTTTTTTTAAGGTCAAAGATGAAAATATAATGCAAATGATTGATAATGATGGCTGATAAACAAGTCAATAATCAAGTAATAATACGTTAATAAAATAATAAACATTCTATGTGTGTGTGTGTGAGTGTGAGTGTGTGTATATACATACACAAACACCCACACATATACATACATACATACACATACTCACACACACAAATACACACACACACACACACACACACACACACACACACACACACACACACACACACACACACACACACACATATATATATATATATATATATATATATATATATATATATATACATATATACATATATGTGTATATAGATAGATAGATATGTGTGTATGTGTGTATATATATATATATATATATATATATATATATATATATATATATATATATATAGAGAGAGAGAGAGAGAGAGAGAGAGAGAGAGAGAGAGAGAGGAGAGAGAGAGAGAGAGAGAGAGAGAGAGAGAGAGAGAGAGAGAGAGGAGATAGACAGATATGTGTGTATGCAATATATTTATATATATATATATATATATATATATATATATATATATATATATGTATATATATATATATATATATATACATACATATATATATATATATATATATATATATATATATATATATATATATATATATATATGTATATACAAACACCCACACACACATATATACATATATATATATATATATATATATATATATATATATACATATATATATATATATATATATATATATATACATATATATATATATATATATATATATATATATGTATATATATATATATATATATATATATATATATATATATATATATATATATATATATATATATATATATATATATATATATATATATATATATATATATGTATATATATATATATATATATATATATATATATATATGTATGTATGTATGTATATATGTATATATATATATATATATATATATATATATATATATATATATATATATATATATATATATATATGTACATATAAATATAAATAAATAGTTATATAGACAGATAGATACATAGATAGATACCTATGTATATTTTTATTATATTTCTTCCTCCTTTTATTGCTATTATGTCGATAATGAGATGCATTCCAATAATTCATTTTATGGTTATTGTTTAATTTTGTTAAAGCACTAAAAACTATCAGATTTTTGCTTTTAAACTTTAATTCACATTTTTTGCTTGTTTACAGTGACATTACACGTCATACTTTGGTGTGCTCCCTTCAACCACTAAGTAATAAAATTGGTCATTATCATCAAACCATTTTAATTTGTTTGCTTATTCATTTATCTGATTTTGAACTAACACAAAAAAATGTTTTGTTCACTGCTTCTATAAAAACATTCTTGTCACCACGTACTAGGTGCACATGAAATCTATCAATCATGAATTATTCTTCCATTATATCTATTTATTCGTCTATTGTCAACACGGAAATCCGTTTTCAGTCCATATTATTATAATCACTAACGCTATACTGTCTCTTTATCCTTACTTATTGACTTACAACTTTCCAATTTACCAATTTATATATCATATCCTTTCAATTACAATGCTTCCAAAATCCTGCTTTCATAATTCAGTTGTTTTTGCCTACTAGTCGCAAGCAATAAAAAATCTTGCTATTTTTGAGTTCCTTGTGCATTTGCAAGATTGAAACAAGGCCTTAAGGCTTTGACGTCACGCGTGTAAAAGTGTGTAGAATGGAGATCGTGTGACTGGGTGTGGATCGCGGGCGTAAGTGTGGGTGTCGATGTATAGATGGGCGTGGTTGTGAGTATAGGTGTAGAGAGTGGATATCCAGGGAAGTGGATTTTTTTTTTTCTTTTTTTTTTTTTTTACTTGTCGGTCTCTATATCTATCTTGGTATTTAACTTTATACATGCATTTGTCCATATCTTTGTCCCTATCTACATGTCGATCTTTTCATTCTTAACTATCTATCTTATTTTTCATTTCTTATTATCAACCTATTCATATCTCTATCTATGCCTACTTGCCTTTTCATCTCATTATCTACTTCATTCTTTCTTTTAAGGTATCTGCCTGTCCGTCTTTCTATCTCTATCTATCTACCTGTCCATCATTTTATCCCTATATATCTACCTGTTCATCTTTTTATTTCCATCTACCTGTCCATCTTTTATCCATCTTTAACTACCGGTTTATCATCCTATCTATCTTACGCATTATATCTAGATATCTACCTGTCTACCTCTCTCACCTTACCTACCTTATGCTTTATCTCTAATTTATCTCTCTGTCGATCTCTATCTCTACTTTTCTACCTGTCTATCTCTATCTCTACTTTTCTACCTGTCTATCTCTATCTCTACTTGTCTACCTGCCTAACCTAATCTATACTTGTCTACTTATCTCTATCGCTACTTATCTACCTGTCTATCCCCATCTCTACTTATCTACCTGTCTATCTCTATCGCTACTTATCTACCTGGCTATCCCTTTTTCTACTTATCTACCTGTCTATCCTATCTCTACTTATCTACCTGTCGGTCTCATTATCTATTTTTCTCCTTCCTTTCTTCTTACGAAACGAGATCCAAAAGGAGGAAATACATAACGTTTAGCCTTCCTTCGGTAAATCATGGAAATGAATAACAACTCGTTTCCGCATCATTAACGACCAACAAGGGAGGAATTTACGGTTATGTAAAGCTCACATCTCCGGGTTTATTTATTCCAGTTTTGGTTGCATGTTTTGATGGAGGCGGGAGAGGTGGGGAAGAAGGGAGAGGGGGGAAGGGGGTAGTTTCTGATATATGGGTCTGTGGAATTATCTTTTTGCTGTGTTTGCTTCTTTCTTGTTTGTTTGTTCGTTTGTTTTAGTTATCTGTCTATCTCTTGTATATCTCTCTTTTTATTATTCTTCCCCTTTCTTTTTATAGTTTTTTCCTTTCTTATCGTTTTCTGTTCTTTTCTTCCTTTTTTTCTCTCCCTTTCCGATTTTGTTTT
>NC_091574.1:15996783-15999283 GCF_042767895.1 Penaeus vannamei
TGACTTACAACTTTCCAATTTACCAATTTATATATCATATCCTTTCAATTACAATGCTTCCAAAATCCTGCTTTCATAATTCAGTTGTTTTTGCCTACTAGTCGCAAGCAATAAAAAATCTTGCTATTTTGAGTTCCTTGTGCATTTGCAAGATTGAAACAAGGCAGTTGATCGGCAGAAGCGCCCGTGCCTTAAGGCCTTGACGTCACGCGTGTAAAAGTGTGTGGAATGGAGATCGTGTGACTGGGTGTGGGTCGCGGGCGTAAGTGTGGGTGTCGATGTATAGATGGGCGTGGTTGTGGGTATAGGTGTAGAGAGTGGATATCCAGGGAAGTGGATTTTTTTTTTTTTTTTTTAAGAAATTTTCCGTCTTCGTCTGCCTGTCTCTGATACTCTCTCTCTCTCTCTCTCTCTCTCTCACTCTCTCTCTCTCTCTCTCTCTCTCTCTCTCTCTCTCTCTCTCTCTCTCTCTCTCTCTCTCTCTCTCCTTCCCTCCTCCCCCTCTCCCCTTCTCCCCCTACCTACTCCTGTCCAACTTATCTCTCTCCTTCATATCCCTCCCTCTCCTTATCTCTGCCTCCTTCCTCCCTCTCCCTCTATCCATCCACCTCTCTTTGCAGACGAGAGTTAAAATCGAACTGTAATTTGTTTAAAAGCTTCTCATTGTGAATTTGTTGAGTGTTCAACACCTCGCAGATTCATCGGACGATTGTTAGGGCGTCGGGATTCCTCAGGGGCGGCCCCGATATCCTGTCTGTTTGTTGTCTGTTTATCTGGTTGTAAATGTGTTTGTTTGTGTTTGTTTGATTGGTTGTATGTATATTTTCCTCTTTTTGTTTGTCTGTTTAACTGGTTGTAATTGTGATTGTCTGTTTATCTGTTTCTTTGTTAGTCTGTTTAATTGGTTATATTTATTTTTTCATCTGTTTGTCTGTTTAACTGGTTATATATTTGTCTGTTTATATGTACGTCTGTATAGCTGTCTGTCCTTTATCTCTCTACAGGTTTGTCCATTTTTCTGTTCGTTTGTCTTTTTCTGTCATTCTGTTTGTCTCTTTGCTAGTCTGCCTGTCTCTCTGTCTGTCTCTTTCTCTGTCTGTTTGTCTCTTTGCTAGTCTGCCTGTCTCTCTGTCTGCCTCTTTCTCTGTCTGTTTGTCTCTTTGCTAGTCTGCCTGTCTCTCTGTCTGTCTCTTTCTCTGTCTGTTTGTCTCTTTGCTAGTCTGCCTGTCTCTCTGTCTGTCTCTTTCTCTGTCTGTTTGTCTATCTATTTGTCTTTTTTCTGTCATCCTGTTTGTCTCTATGTTAGTCTGCCTGTCTCTTTGTCTGTCTCTTTCTCTGTCTGTTTGTCTGTCTATCTGTCTGTTTTGCTGTCTGTTCCCCGTTTGTGTAAGTTTGTATGCTTACCTGTCTAATGCCTGTCTATCTGGGCTGCTTATCAGTTTGACTGTCTGTATTTATATCTGTCTGTCTGCTGATCTGTTTTTTATTAAATTTGTTATAATAATGATATGGATGATAATGACAATGACAGTGATAATGTTAACGAAAGGTCATGGTCACTGCCATTTTTAGTTTAGTTGTATTATCATCATCTTTACTACGTTTAATGATAATCATAAAATATAGTGATGAGGATGTACCATATGTTATTTCTTGCAAAAGATATGATATAAAACGTGGTTTTGTAAATGTTAATCTACAGTGATATCCTTTACAGATAGATGAAATTAATTGATAACTTTAGCGCCATAATACATTTGGTGATTTGATGATTTCACATCAATCAATCAAAGAAAAGAATAATTTCCGGTACATGATAATCTAAAGAAAAAATGGTAACCACTAAAATCTAATTCATAATAGAGTTGGACCTTAGAATTAAGAATTAAATAAAATCAACAACTAATAAAATGACGGTGTAGAATCAATAGCCTGATAAACATGAAATACCGAATATGATTGAATTGCAATATCATTACTATCAAATTCAATGCCAATCTTGATTATGAACTTAACAAAATAAACCAATAATTCATAATTCAGCTTGATGAAATTAGTAATAGCACCAACATTCCAAAATCAATCAATATCAATCGAATAAAACTGATATCGACAAATAAAAAAGATAAAAAATCAATGAATTGGACATACAGATAAAAGGAAAATGCTCACCAAAGGCACGGACGAGTACAACGGACCCAGCCATGGGCGATTTGACAGAGCTTGCCACAGCCTGTGCCGAGTCAGTCACAAAGGAACTGAATTTCGGTCCCAGAACTCTGAGTGTGTGTGGGCGTGAGTGCCGGTATGTCTGTGTGTGACTGAGTGTGTGTGTGTCTCTCTCTGGTCGGTTGCTTTAGTCTTGCATTGCGTTTCTCTTCTCTCTTTCTCTTTCTCTTTCTCTCTCTCTCTCTCTCTCTCTCTCTCTCTCTCTCTCTCTCTCTCTCTCTCTCTCTCTCTCTCTCTCTCTCTCTCTCTCTCTCTCTCTCTCTCTCTCTAG